>NC_037539.1:39021367-39043918 GCF_001531365.2 Cynara cardunculus var. scolymus
ATATATATATATATATATATATATATATATATATATATATATATATATATATATAGCTATCAGCTAGATTCTACTAATTAGGGGTTGTTTGTTTACCTCTTAATAGTTCTATTAAGAGGTAGCATCTGAATCGTTAAGAAGTGAATCTTGTTTGGCAGAAAAAAAATCTGTCTCTTAATGATTCTAAAATCCCCTGAATTATTTTGTATCATGCGCCTCCCTTAACCATTCAGCGCTTTAATTTCATTGTAAACAATTCACAATTATATTTCATTTTGCACTATATCATGAGAACTTCTTAATCATTGTGTACCAAACCATTCAGCAACTGTCAAACAACTTTTTAATCCGAAGGTAAAGTTTGAGAGGGTTAGATGTATGTAGAGTTGACCTCAACCACCACTATAACCGAGAGGTTGTTTTTGTAAAGAACCGGTGTGTGTACACATGAAATTAGATAGGAAATATAACAGGTAATTGTAATAAGGTAGAAAAATGATGTAATGGTGTGGGCACAAATATGTTATTATATGCTTGAACTAAATTTTATGAAAATTTTGATTTGGTTATGTTGAAACGTTAGATATATATTGGTACTGGTTTTGTACCGAATTTACAATACATATATAAAAACATGCAATTTTATTTAGAAATTTAGTTTGTAGATAACATATATCATGTTTAAGCATTTTTTATTGCAAAAAATAAAATTTGCAAAGATTCAAACGCCCAAACAAAAAAGTTAAAGTTACAATATTTAATATTCAATACATAAAAAATATAAAGCATAATAAATAATTAAATAAGTTGGTATCATAGTACTATCATATTCAAGGAAATCAAATATCATATACCAACCAAGTTTTTATATTTAGTGTGATGTTATCAACCGACAACAATTGATACCGGTTAAATTGGCTAATTTAAATCGGTCCAATTGATACACATATTGATTGGTTGGTAAAAAAAATTAACACCTGTGGTATTCAATGCATACATATAATGTATTGTAGGCATCACAATACTTGAAAAAATCTGGCTTATATCGTATTTAAATGCTTGTATTGTGTTTTCAAAACCTCTTTCACGAAGGAAAGGAAAATAAAGGAAAGGGGTGGAAAGTAAAATAACTCGTATTCTTGAAACTTTTCAGTAGAGAAAAGAATGAGACGGAAAATAATGTTAAGTTTCCTCTCAAACATTTCCTCCAAATGTGGGAGGAAATGAAAGAAATAAAAATCCTTTTAAAAAATTATTATAATTATCTAATATTTTGTTCTAATGAATATATTTTTAAAAGATATATTAGTAAAAATGACATCTTTTTTATTCATTTCTCCCCTGTACAAAAATACGAAACATTATTTTCTTTTCCCTTCGAAAACACAATTAAAAAAATTATTTTCCTTCTCTTCTATTCCTTTTTTTTCCCAAATTCAAGAACACAATCCTAATGTTGGACTAATATTATATATCAGAAACATTTGGGCTTGGGCTTGGCACAAAAGAAACTGTAATATACCAACCTCCCACATGATCATCAATTCACCATCATGATCATGATCATGATCATGATCATCATGAGCTACTATTATAAAGTTGCAATGGAATCCTAACACTAACTATTCTTTCACCAAACACCTAACATTGATTATTCCCAATTTGGAAAACAAACAACACCAACCCCAACAATAAAACCTCATCATATTCCCTTCCCTTATCATCATCATCATCATACGCAAAACAATCTATCGCATATCGCTAACTAAAATCCGCGCTGCCTAAACACATATACAACACTAGCAACTTCAATCTCGCTCTGTTACGCTTCCGCCATTAAGACTCCCAGCAGCATAAGTCCATAGCTTGTCCAGGTCACCAGGCTTCACAATATCCAATTTATCGTCGATAGGAGTAGTATGTGCTCTACCTGGACTACGAATCAAAATTGGTGACGAACAAAATGTTGGAGTGGCAAATGGTGAGGAATAAGGGGTGTGTTGGATCGAGAATGGACTTGGAGACATTCGCTTTTGGATTGGACGACCTCCAAGCCCTCCTCTCTTGAATGTGGATAAACATTCTGAACGTTTCGTGGCATCGTCTACAAACATAACATCATCAATCCTTGCCATTATGTTAAATGCCAAGCTCTCCATTACCCTTGAGTAGCTTTCAAGAATCGACTGCCCAACATCCTGCAAATGAATAACTCCAAACCATTCATAATGAATAAAAACAATACCCTTCATGACAAGCAACAAGACACTAGAAAACTCCAAACCATTCATAATGAATAACAACAATACCTTTCGTACCATCTTGTTAATTGTAGTCCAAAAGGTTCCCTCTATTTCATCACTGATAAACATCATAGATAATTGACAAATAGATGAAGATGCGTACCTTGTTATATTGAATTTTGCTCATATCTAATGAAGTTTGTGGAAGGCCGGGAAATCGAAGTCTCAAGCTATGTAGAAGGGTTTCTGCTCTTTGTGTCAAGTAAGTGTTCTTGTCACTACCATCAGCAACTAGACCCTTAATTTTGCCACTCCATGATGAAAGTTTGGCTTTTGGATGACTTCTCCCATCTTTCAACTTCCATGCATGAATTGCTCCTTCGACCCGATTTGCTACTTCCAGAGTGTGGTGCTCCGATGACAAGTCTAGGCAATCAAGTAGACATTCTGGAGAGAACTTTTCAGCAGTTATGTAGCGGTAGATGATCTCGCCTAAACATGCTTTTCCATTCTATATTTCAAAGAATGGACAAAAATAAGTAAGTCAATCGCTGTCCCACATAGATATAAGATGATATCAATGAAAACCACCATCATTGTATACTCATAACACAAATAAGCATATATTTTGTAGTTCATGTTTCATAATCATGATAAATTGATAAAAAAACCTAGAAGCTATTTAGATGGCATATAGAAAGGTGATGGGGAGACAACCATGTATATCAAGAAGCTATTTACATCAAATCTTATATTTTGGAACGAATTTAGTATCAATCAAAGCTCGGATTGCACAAACAATTGCATTATTAAGATCCTAGAATCAAACTCAATTCTGCAGAAACTTTGACTTTAATAACCCATGTATATCAGTATATCAATTTACCGTTGTCCAAGTGTGAAGTAAATAAAATTTCATTTTGTTTAAATGGATCTTGCCATAAACTTCCCAACTTTTGCCCCAATTTCCTGCTTCTAATAAAAAGTCAAACAGAGAGCAAACACAGCAACTCCCAATATGTAATAATGAAAACAATTCCCAAGAACAAGCCACAACATCAGCAAGCATTTGGGATCTCCACAACATGAACATAACTTTGGTAAATATCGACAAATCCACAATTTCATTAACTACAACTATTTCAAAAACTTAATTGACCACATTCAACCAGTCTGTTGGTAAGGATTCCAAGTGAAGAAGATGATTTATCCATACTATGAACATAATCTATTTTGGTGAATACTGAAAAATCCACAATTCCGTTAGCTACGAAATTTTTCAAAAACTTAATTAACCACATTCAACCATACCTTCGGCAAGGACTCCAAGTAAGCATTTGGGATCTCCATTTCAGCAAGTACATTGCTATTTATTGCCAAGGCTGCCTTGAGAATCTGGTTTGTGCAGTCCCTGCATTGCTGCAATCTCTTTCTGGCATCCTCGGATAAGCCATTTGGAGGGAGTTTCGGATAAGGTAACCACCACTTCTCTTCTTGCCTAATTGAAGGCCTCCCACCACAAATGCGGGACGGAAATGCTTCACAACTGTCACCTTCTGCTAAAACTATGCCACGATCAACATACCAGAACTCCGTATTACAAAACCCATCTAGCATACTGATTAACATTGAATCAAGCTTCTTCAGAGCTGGGAGATTCATGGACAAATCTGCCCTTGGCTTTGTTGCCATTACTTCATAAGTGCCCCCATCAGGAGATTGTTGTATTGAAGGTACAAAATCCACAATGGAGTCACTTACAGATAGAAGCCAATCCATCTCCCTTTGCCACATTGCCTTCTTTTGTGGTGCCAATGGCTCCAACCTCCACAGCTCCCCAAATACAGAGGCTTCCATTATTCAATCACAAACAAATCCCATTCAGAGAACAAAACAAATATTGAAAAAACACATATAATCTCTCAACAATGTTTGTAAAGCTGATGTATAGGTATATGATAATTGAGGCAATTAAAGTGAAAATTCACTAACCAGAGAGATTTGTTATGGCGTTTGAAATTGCTAGGGCAGTGCAGACACCTTTGCCCCCTCCAGACATGTCTTCTCCAAGCAATAGCTTAGCAAACTTTTCCTTCATCATATCAATTTCTGCAGATTCATGGAAGGTTGAACAGAATCATGACAATAAATTCAAAATGACAATGGTGAAGTGGTGCCTAATCTTGAATGAACTTACAACTCTACGTAAGAGATTTTGCAGGGTCACTTAAATTGACAGTAACTTATACACCCAACTACTAAACACAGATTTTTGCCTTCAAAATGAAGTAAGGATGGATGCATTGTTCTTAATTGTTAAACAAATTATAGAGAGAGATTTGCAAACAGATATGTGCGAATTCATTCTTGCCCTAATATTATCTCTAATTATTCATATCGAATTCTATTGAAAAATGACAATGTTATTGACATACACTAAAGTGATAGATGGAGACCAACCAGATAAATCTGCATCAGGCTGTTTCTGAGGCTTCTTCTTGTCCCAAATCATGAGGCCCTCGTTCCCGCCAATCAGCGGGAACGTGAACGGCGGCAGCGGGAAGATAGAATCATTACCGGAAACAGAATGACAAGCAGCAAACGAAGAAGATTTCAACGAACTGGAAGAAGCACCATCGTCATACCGGCAACCAGAGAAACCGCTCGAACTCTCAGACTCGCTGATGTCAGCACTAAGACTGTAGCTCTCCTCACAACATCTCCCACTACTACTAGAGATATTGTTGTTGTCTTCTTCCGATGAACAAACACTCGCAGCCATCGCAATTAATTTCAATTTGAAATCTCAAATTAAACGTTACCCTAGCAAATCTTGAGCAAAGAAAGGCATATCACGCTTGACCCTGTAATGTCAGATATCGGTTGCCATTGGTGGTGGTGGTGGTGGTGGTGCCGCCTGTGGTGGTGGTGGAGGAGTGACAAAAACGTGAAAGGGGGGCAGATTGCAGAAGATATAAAGCTGTGGAAGTAGAGTGAAGGAGTAGAATGGGAACAACACAGTTACTTTTTTCACACATATATCACCAGGACATATTTTCATTTATCCCCTTCATTTATTCTTTAATGATAAAAATAGTCCTTATTCTTTCAAACTAATACAACTTAGTCCCTTCAATTACTACCCCTCCATTTGTATAGAAATAAAATTATGGTGAAGTGAAACATCTCACACCTACTCCTATTCTGTGCACCCTAAATATTATTTACAACATGCTTTTTTTCAAAAAAAAATATTCAATACTTTATTTTTTTATTTCATTTATTATAATTGTTTAAAAAATGATATTTAATTCCATAATTCTATAATTAAAACATCTCCAATAGATTCTCTAAAATAGAAAAAAGTAAGTTTTTTTGTTCTCCAAAATATTCCAACTGATATTTTTTTATTAAACATTTTAAAAAAGTGTATTTATAAAGATTTTAAATAAATTATATTTTATAATATTCTCTAATTTATCATCCTAAATACATTTTTATAAAATATTTTGTTATAAAAAATATCAGTTGGAATATATTGGGGGTGTTTGAGATTGCTTATAAAAACAACGTATTGACTTATTCTGATGTGGCACCGATAATAAGTACTTTTGAGTGTTTGGATAAACAGTTTATACCAGTGTCA
This sequence comes from Cynara cardunculus var. scolymus, assembly GCF_001531365.2. Classification (NCBI taxonomy): domain Eukaryota; kingdom Viridiplantae; phylum Streptophyta; class Magnoliopsida; order Asterales; family Asteraceae; genus Cynara; species Cynara cardunculus. Next base: position 39,027,257 of record NC_037539.1, read on the forward strand.
AACCAGTAATAATAAATTTTTAAAGAAGTTAAATCATTCTAACTTATAATAAGTTGATAAACATTTTTGTAGAAAAACATAAATTATTTCAAATAAGCAATTCTAAACATCATTTTCAAAGAACAAAAACTCGCTTTTTTTTCTATTTTAAAGAAACTATAAATTTAATTAGTTTAAAAAAAATTAAGTTTAAGAAATTGAAAAGAAAAGGGTGAGTTTTATTGGAGTTGGATAAATGGTCATGTGGTGGGGACCACGTGTTTGTGTGGGATTGGTAGACAAAGGATTTAATATATATATTTAAGTTTCCAACCATTTCATTTGTTGCGCTTATTTATTATCAATCTAACATATTTTCACTTTAAAAATTAATATAAATATTACTTTATTTTCATGTTAAAATATTATTAATTAAATTATAATTTATAATCTCATAGTTATTTTAATATCATCTAAGTTTATTTAAAATCAATAATCACATAACATGATTGGTCCGTTTTACTGAACAGATTGACAACAAAAATGATGAATTTTTATTAATTAAAATCGATGGTTGGTAACTGTCTATTAAAATTTTAACCAGATGTCTTTCAGTTCGATTAATTCATGTTAACTGATAAAAAATTACAGTTGTTACAGATAAAAATGTAATTGACAGTATAACATTTATCACGAATAAAATAACATTATTTATATGGTACATGTATATGTTATCTCTATATCTATGCATAATGGAAGGGAAAGAATTGTGTTCACAGCTATCTCTATCAATCAAAACATTTCAATAACAAACAAAAACATTTAATGTATATTTTAATAAATAATTTTACAGTCATCATTCTATAATCTGGTTTGTTATTTATGGAAAAATTAAGGATCCGTTTATTTAAATGCTTACTCGATAAGTGCTTACTGATATGAGTCAACACTATAATTTATTTTGTTGCGTAAGATTTTAGTACATCAAAACGTATCGAATGCAACAACTTACCTGGGTAAAAGTCGTCATCTTCACTTGCCCGGTAAGATTCTTGACTCTTGTCATGTTCATCCGATAAACACTTATCAAATAAACGTTTAATAAATGACCCTTAAATATAAGAATATTTAATTTAATTTAATTTAATTTATTTATTTTTGAACACAAAATGTATGTAGAATTGGTTTTTCTTTTTCAAGAAAAAAAAGGTGGAGTTACAAAATTTAATAAAGATGTGAAAAATCAAATGTATATTGAAGTATGTGTTTCAAAGTCTAAACCATTTTTTCAAAACCTTTTCCTTTCCAATACTAATTAAATTAATTATAAAAATTAATCACTTTCTCAAGGAAGTTTGAACAACATTGACTCTAAATAAATTGAAAATCTTCTAATTTTTCAATATATATATATATATATATATATATATATTGAGTTTACATAAGACCAACATGTTTTCATGAGACCATAATTTTACACTTAAAACTTCACAGCAAAATGTTGTGAACGTAAAAGATTTCCGTACCTTCACAGAAAAACACTATGAAAGTAATCTTTACAGGGTTTTACTGTGAAGTTTTACTGGTCTCATGTGATCCAAGTCTATATATATATATACTAGAAGGGTAATCGTGCAATGCATCGAGACATATCTCGATTTCAAAGTTTCGTTTTATTCTTTATCTATGTCGATATAATACGGTTTTATATGGTTTTGAGAAAACGATAATGTTTTTATTTTTGAATAAAATATAAATTTAAAAATATCATTAAAATTTGAAAAAATATATCGATATTAATATTAAATTAATTATTTAAACGTTCTTGTTTTTATGTAATTTCTTTATTCAATTTTTTTTATTGTAATTTAATTTAACATAACAAAGTAATTTAATTTATGTTTAACAATATAATTTTTAAAAATATAATAATCAAGTATTTTATTAAAAATCAATGATTATCCTAATTATATTTTAGATTTTTTATATTTAAAATGAGATATTGATGCTTTATTTGATTATGTTTATCTACAGTTAGTTACATGAATTCAAACATGAAGCTTTAATAAGTTGTACTTACGCACAATTTATTTGTAATCTTGAATTTTAAGTAATATGCATCAATAAACAGTACTTCATGTATTAAAAATTATTTTTAAGAGTTTTTATCAAATAATTTATAATATAATATAAATAAAACAAAATTATTATGTTTCCTTAGAAAAAGGTGAATTATTTTTTGGTCAAAGACTTGACCAATTACCAAAATCATTTTCCAATAATGATAATTATTATTTGTTCTTCTTATTATTATTATTATTATTTGGAGTATTAATAATGAGTTCAGTACAAAATGGTTGTACCTTGAGCAGTAGTACGTGTACATATTGCCTGTGTATACTTTGATGATGACGTGGCGTCAAGCTGGCCAATAACAAAATGGTCAAAGGTCAAAGTGATTTGTTTCAAAATGAGATTCTGTTACGTCATCGATCAAATCGACCCTTTTTTTTTCATGTTGGTTATGAGTTATGAGATCATAAGATTCAAAAATTCTTAGTGATAATGCAACAAATATTTACGTGATTCAGTAAGATTGCTTATATTTATATTGAAATAGAGTTGTTTGTATTAGGTTAAAAATCAACCTCATTTTCCCAAGATATCAGTATCGCTCTCTATCTTCTGAACGAGTTTACATAAACAACAGGATGGATCTATTTGATCATGGGCCAAGTCTTGGGCTTTTTAACAGTTATCTCTATATAAAGTGTGTCACGTCTTATGACAAAACATCATATGTCCAGCTCTTCAACATACAAAGCCTACTCTTGTAATAAAGCGTGCTCACGCTTTATTACAAAAGAGTTTATGCCCAGCATACTTACACACATACATCCAGTAGCAGAACACATGTCTTTTAACCTGGCTGGTCGTACTTAAGGAGAATTCTTTGAAACAAGTTAAATGATATTATTTTTTGTTAGAAAAGTACGTCAGATGGGGTAAGAAAACTGAATCAAAATGTATTTTCCTTTGAATTTCACGTCTTCAAGGAAATAATGGATCGATATTTAATTCTGTGGAAATTTTCTTTTGTTGATTTTATAGGATCTGAAAATCATATTTCTTTATGTCTTTCAAAAAGAAGAAATCAACCATTAACTTATTCAGTACCAACATCAATAAGCATTTCTTTTTTCTTACTGTAAATGCTTACCAACCAAATTTTCATTACATGATCTATACTTGATTCATGTTCCTTAAATCTAGTGCTAAGCTGTGACTAGTCTCCAAATCAATTATTTGCTGATTGACCTTTACAGGTATTTTTTTTTGAATTTACAGAAAAAATAAAATATCTTATCGAGCTCTACCGAATACACAAGTCAGTCCTATCATACTTATCCCCATTTGATAAACTTCTAGTATCTTTAGGACCTTCTTTTTATTTACTTTTTTTTGACATCTAGAATAATGTTTTCTAACTGTAGAAGACATATACTGAAACAAGTAAAAAAACAGTAAAAGAAAAAAAAAACCAGATTGCTTGAGTAGTGAAGATAACACTACTAGTGTTGCATACTAGGTACTGATTTTTGGTTTCCCCAAGTCCCACAGTTTTTTTATTAGACTGCAAAATAAGAGGGCAAAAGACACACAAATGTTAAGCATAAAGAAGGATAAACCTGATCAATCAACAATTTAAAACTAAACTTAAAGAATTTGAATAATTAACGATCCAAACCCTTGATCTAAACGTAAAACAATAATATAAGCCTAAAAGAATATGAATAATTACCAATCTAAACATAATCTAAATAATTAACACGAAAATCAGTGAACCTGTTGGTCTCAACCATTTAATTTGTTTAATAACACAAATACATATGATCTACACTTAGAAATTAATATTCTTAGAAGTTGTGACTCAAAATCTGATTGTTTTCTATCGAATAACAAAACAATTTGGATTGCTCTCTGAATCCAAACTGTACTACATCCAGATTTGACAACCGGAATCATCATCCAGATTTGTCATTCAGAACTAAAGTCAGATTTGTCATCTAGATTTGTCCTCTTCTTCATCCGGATTCATCACTTGGACTTATCCTCGATAGATTCCAAATCATATAAGGATCTGAATCATATTGTCGAAAAATTTGTGGATCCAACTAAACTCTGGTCTGCTGGAATCTAAAGTATAGCTTATATTTTGGAGAGAAACATAGAATAATATTTTGTTTGTAAAAGTCCTATTATTATCTGTATTAATCTAAATGCAAATTTCCTTCAACAATATCAAAAACTAGTTGAAGTGAATCCAAGACAGTCACCAAAGCGGATTTTGAATTGTCATCTATCTGATGGAAGATCAATAGAAGATAAAGTCAACAGTAATTTAAAAAATACTATTTTTGGCGAACTGATTTTTGAGTGCAAACTTAACCAATGAGTTTGACGCACCTACTCTACCAACTCTTGTCTTGGTATGAGAACATGTTCAATATGTCAGACTAAGTAAGTTCAAAAGTATTATTCTAATTGTATCATACTTCTTTTATTGTTCTATCTACGTACAGAAGGATGAGTTTTGTTAATAAACGTTTACGTCAATATCAAAAGGCTGAAATGAAGAGTACAAACATGCACTGATCATCAAATCAGATGAAGACGTGCATTAAAGTTGGATAACTATAAAAGGCAACCCTTGTCAAATGTTGCAACACACCCATGTTAATAGAAATTACTGACTGATAGTTTGTTCGGCAAAATGACGTCAACATCTAAAAATTATCTCAGTTCTTTTACTCTTTCAGTCTCTAACAAATCGGTAATATTTGTTCAATAAACTTACATAATTAAAAACTGAAAATTTGTTACATTTGTCTCCAATCCCCCTTACAAACACTTATTAGGACCAACGGAAAAAAAATGTCCAATCGTCCTAATAGATTGTTTTATATAACTTGAGGTTATAAGATTAAACAGTAAAACGTCATATTTAAATGTGTTGTAATAAATTTATAAGACATTTTTGAACGTTGTAACAAGTGCTTTAAAACATTTTTATAAATAAAAAAGTGTTGTATTGACAATTTGACACTATTTAAAAAAAACGTCTTATAAAAGCATGTGTCATGTAAAAAGATGTGTTCATAGAACATTTTTTGAAAAACGTTATATAAAATAGATAATACAACGCTTTATGTTAAAAATGTCCTAAAACACTTGTTAAGACATCAAAACACGTCCTATAAACTTATTACAACACTTTTAGATAAAATGCTTTATTATTTGACCCTATGAACTTAAGTTATATAAAGCTCTCTATTAAGACACTTAGAAATTGTTTACATCCTATACCCACAAATTTAACACAATTTTATTGTAGTGATGCTATCCGCCTACCAATCTCAAATATTATCCTCAAACGTAATTATAAATAGAACAAATCGCATGAAAAAATAACGTACTTTAACTCGATTCTTATTATGGGCAACGTACTTTCAAAACTTTCATTTTTGTACCTAAAATGCGAAGTTTTAAACATTTAAGTACCCGAGTAACCAGTTGAAGCATTAACCGGTTACCACGCTGATGTGGCGAGTGATGTGGTATCCGATCAATGCTTCGCCAAATAATACTAAGTTGGATAACATATCACTCGCCACATCAGTATGGTAACCAATTAATGCTTCAACCGGTTACCCAAGTACTTAAATGGTTACAACTTTACATCTTAGGTATCAAAATAGAAGTTTTGAAAATATATTACCTAAAATAAAAATCAAATTAAAATAGATTATTTTTTCATACAATTTATCCTTATAAATATCACTCTAATATTAGCCTCTTAAACTTTTCTTTGACCCCTTTAAAGTGTTGGATTAAGAGGCAAATGATTGGCATGTAGTAACGCATGGGGGTCTAACCACGGCTAGGCTAGGCTAGGCTAGGGTTGGTTGGTTTGTAGGCTAGGCTAGGCTAGGGTAGGGTAGGGTGGCTCCTATGAGCAGGGTACAACCCAATCAGCATAGAGTACTATACACCACAACAACAGCAGTATATGTAGTAGGAGTACCTCTATTATGTGTTTCTGTTTCACCTCTCAAGCTTACAAAATAATTAATTTCCAACACTGTCCTGTCTTTAACTTCTTTAGTGTCCAAACTTACAATTCATTTAAACTCACCAATAATCACAATATTCCATTAAATGTTGTTGAAATTTCCTTTTATGCCCCTCACAATCTGCATTCACATTTTCAACAGGTTTTTTAAAATTTCTCTAAAACAGAGAATCAGTAATTAAAAATTTCAAAGACCCAACAGATTCATTTGGAGAATCCAACGTTGATTATAATATTAAAGTTATTGGTGACCTCATTTGGTGATCATTTTTGGGGTGTTCTCATGTTTCAAGAAAAAACTGTTCTATCTCCTACTTTCTACTTTTTGAAGAAGTTGTTGGAGCAAAATATTGACTCAAAATTCTTATTTTCTCTATTTTGAAGAAGTTGTTGGAGATGCTCTTAATCTTTCAATAAAAGCACATGTAATTACGGAACACTATCAACACAAGGGACGTGTGAGCGACATATGTCGAGCATATCACATGTAATTTTAGTGTAAAATCACATGTGATTAAAATATTTTATTGTTTTCTTATTTAATCACTGTTCTCATTTCAATCCGACCCCATATTTGTTATGATTATACCAAGTGAATACTTTTTGTTCATATTACTTGATTTAAAACACTAGTTGAGTATGAGAAAAAAATAACAATCATGTTTGTTGAGAGTTCCACCAATACTGTTGCAAGACTGGACTTGACGGCTCACGAGCACTATATAGACTAAGGTTGTCCATCACTCCCTCGCTAAGACCCTTTCTATTATTGATAAGTGCAAAATATATACATTTTTTATGTCTAAATTACCTTGCAATTAATGATAAGTAGATGCCTAAAATGTCCATTTTAATGTAAGTTGATACCTAATGTTATAAGGCCATTAAAGTTGAGAAATATATTGATTGTGTTTGTTTTTCTTTGGCCCATAACAACAGCCCAAGTCTAAGCCCATGTAAAAAGAAAAAAAAGAAAAAAAAAGAAGAAACAGCAGCAGCCCAAGGCTGCTGCCCAAGTCGTGTAGAACAGAGCGAGAGAGAGAACAGCGATAGCAAGAGATCGTGGGCAGCAGCAGATCGTGGATAATGGGCGAGGCAGAGTCTGTCGAGAAGAGGGCTGTCGGTATAGAGGTTGTCGGGAGGGGCTGTCGAGGCAGTCGGTTAAGAATCGAGAGAAAGGAGCTGTCTATAAGAGGGCAGCAGAACCGAGAGAGGGACAGGCGATAGAGGCGATAGAGGCGAGAGAGGCGAGAGAGGCGAGAGAGGCGATAGAGGCGAGAGAGGCGAGAAAGGTGTCGATTGCTGTCGATTTCTGGCTAATCGATAGAGACGAGCAATCGATTGAAGGAAGCAACAGCCAATTGGAAGCAGCAAGCTGTCGGAAACGAGAGGCAGCAGACTTGGTCGATCAAAAATGGCGAGAACACAAGGGCCGAATTCCAGATTCAAGGAGCTTTTCTTTGAAGATAATTTCTAAGGTTCTTCGTTATTTTCCCTCGATTCCACTAGGTACATGATTCCATATGTTTTAGACATGAGTAGCTAATCTTTTAATTTCTAGTAATGGGTTTATAATCGACTTGAAATTTGGATGAGTTGAGACTCAATTTTGTTTCAGAATCGATTGAATGCATTTGTGCAATCTTTGAATTTCAGTCCTATGCATTTTAAGTTAGAATTTGTGAGTTGGATCCCTTGCTTTTTCTGATTTGAACTCGTTATGCTAGAGGAATTTTTGAATACGTAATTATTCTTAGGTTTCTTGGAGTAGCAAGCGATACCCAATTGATGCATGTGTGTTAGTTGCAAGTGTCGTAAGGTTGTACAATCTAACCCAAATAATCGGCGTCCGATTGTTGGTTAGGTTTGGTATTTGTTGGTCTTAATGCATTTAGCAATTGAACTCTAAGTCCTTGACTAGACTAGATTAGCTAATTAGAGATTAGTTGTTAAAGCATTTTACATTAATCGTGCTGTTGTAACAAATGAGGTATTGACGCGTGTTTAATGTTCATGCCAAACTGAATTCTTTCGAGAAAGTATTTATTTAAACGAGTCAATGATACGTAATCCAAATGAATAGTTGATTGATGCTCATTACTAGTCTCGTTCTTATTATYGTTTAAGTTCTCGATTTACTTTGCATATTTAGGCTTTTTATCAATCTTCCAAACCCCCCCCCTTTTTATATATTGTTTTATTGTTAACGAATTTGCACGCATTTACGTCTTGGACTTACGGTTAGCACCGAGTCCCTGAGGAGACGACCCTACTTATCGCTATCACAAGTGTGTTTTAGAGATAATAGGCGTATTTTCATAAATTTTATTATTTGCCGGACCCGACACCCGTCAAWTATYTKKCKMSKMTGSYKGGGMCWMSMYAWRGTKTAMYKGTTKWTRYSWMRATMRYWKCGTSSRGSWKYWMMATTGSYAAKKRAKMMSKRMRYYKWKRRRASCGYWWRSMAGYWAMSAWMRCRASMWMAKMWWMRRRARRRRSWRRGSRMRYMWAMWKMWWYMMYKKTTYWMAAKAWWYSRAWWGWTWTTKARKKRWMRWMMKRWWMTRWWKAYYRAAMKKRRRRCKWWKMARRRMWMMMWYMKWCTAWKMAARMRAWSCCSRWMWWCMMRASTKWWKWKGMMAKKKSRRWTMMYSWMYKWASKTTARRRRARTKRKSKKCRMMYARYGTMGSYGARMWRMYKYTWKRYMWSGCTTWTSMKYCGGAWRAKGTWMKTKMWRAAMWTWAAWYWRRWKWAWYAMAYTTAMWAMMWMRWKTTMAWRKWWWAKYTAATSAAKWYYSRTWYAARYRWATRRCMRWSYWYCWCWTKRWKTKMTKSKKSAWRWWWMMAMWRRRWWMRWMKKWRRMGAWWMWMMWKCWSWWKKYWTTTMYWTWMTYYSKWKTTGWYKYAGMKWRRRMSWSRMWTWTCKWYTWWMYGSYKKGWYMSWTMWMMMMTTKKKYRYWMMTRKMRWKWSSAWWYYWCRARWWGKWCTKTSSSGYWTSYAAARMCSCYSRGMTTWKRWRWGWSATWWKWRSKWYYRWRMASWWKKRSMYKKWAWSTKWAKRSKRKKWTYGKSWKYKYYYMAAKYKYSWTWSTKTWWSTWKTYSTYWKYWTKKTATTWSWKATSAWKTRYYWRTTYAWWATTWWTRWSAASRTYKRYYYCCSWYSSARAKWWRSAYSWYSGAYRMTSCRARYSRRRRRSCTWYWKKGWWMWMKSYKCYRRCTMWMRYMASMACCTYKMKWSATMYYMTSSMRSMAAACYCCAWKMMAWWYRSMRWMCSRTTCACACAAAAAAGCCCAGACCTCAAAATCGAACACAAATCTAGATCCAAACCTCAAAATCAAAGCTAGATCCAAACCCAAAATCAAAATTAAATTCTGACCCAAATCAAAACCTCATTTATCGAGGGTATTTGCTTCTAAAAATTTTGTTTATTATTTAACAAGGGCGAAGATGAAAAGAAAAACAAAGAAATGGGGCTAAGATGAGGTCGGTGTTGTATATATAGTCCTCATAGTGAGACTCCGTCCCACATAGAAAGGATAGTGAAATTATGTTTCACATGTGAGATACATATAAGTTCTTAAGGCATATCACTTGCCCCACATAGGAACTGTGATAAAGTCTTGGTTTATAAGTTCTAATTGTCTTCTTGAGTTGTTTAAGAGATTATATGAGCTACGAAAGATTTGGCTTTGACGTGTGGATTTTACACATATGTTATACAGCCAAAAGAGAGCACTGGCACTGGTATCCAAATGAGTTAGGGACACGAACCTGTATGACATGTGCACTCCTTTCGTCATTTGATATCACAAATAACAATTCTCTAAATACCTCCATATATGTTTCTACATATTGTTCATTGATGAATATATTCATTTGATTACTGAATCTTGGGGTCAAAATCTGGAAAAAGAACGACTAAAATTTAACTTTTATTGAACACAAAGTTTACTCCAAATTAATTCCAAACGAGGAATCAATGAGTCACTTACAAGATAAGACCAAATTAAAAGTCAAGAAACTTCCAATGCCAAACCTCAAACAAGCTCGAGGTTAAGAACGAGTGTTACTAAAACCCATTAACTGTAACTATCTCCAAAGTACGGAAGACGTCTTCTAATAGCTAATTCCTTCACGTGCCTCTAACTAGCACTCAAATTCATCACAATGTCGCTAATACCATTTCCCAATGAGGACTTGATGCATATAACGTCAAATAAAAAGAGTTAGACTTAACATCTATGAGCTCAAACAATTTTCATCCCAAATAATATAAAATGATAAAACTGAAAAAATGTTATTTAAATCACAGTTTACCAAATGAAATGTATTTAACATAAAAAGAAACATCTTTCCCAAAACCCACCATTTTTATGATGAAAACTCTATTATATAAAACACCCTTTTGAAATGAAACGAAAATCCTACTCACTTAAAACGTGAATACTTCAAAATATTCAAATATCTAAACATGGATAAAACTTCATTATCCATAACATCAAAATAGGGATACAACTCAATTTCCAGAAATGACAACTCATGGAAAAAACTTTGTACCAAAAACAACACCTTTCGGTGATGGGGGAGACTCGTTCCATCGACCATTGTGAAACACAAAGTAAGTCATACATCAACGTTATCAAGTTGCACCTCGAGATTCAATTGACTTTAATGTCTAATATTTTGAGCTTCAACTCAAGGCTCATGTCCTTAGTGCCTACCCTTCTGGGTAGCACTTCAAGGCTCATGGTTCTTCGTGCCTACCCTTTCAAGTAGCACCTTAAGACTCAATAATCTTAGTGCCTACTCTATAAAGTTTTCTACTGTAAAAACTCACTCTATTTGCCCTTCAACTATTCACAACCCTTTCAACATTCGGTTAGTATCAACACGTGTACAAAACTCATATTTTACAACTTGAACATACTAAATAATTCCGTAGGTATTCACCTTCCATATACATAACGCCATATGTATAAAACACACGGCACCATGACTACCATACAGTTTAGTAAACATATACATAACGTCATATGTATAAAACGCACGACACCATGACTACCATACAATTTAGTAAACATATACATAACGCCATATGTATAAAACGCACGACACAAAGACTACCATACAATTTAGTAAACATATACATAACGTCATATGTATAAAACGCACGACTCCATGACACTTTAACACTTCACAGTGATCAACTTGTCGAGAAGTGTCAGTAACTTTATAAAACTTGAAATGAAATATTGAAACATTGTTGTTACATAAAGGGATCTATTATCTTTTGTTTTACAAACTCACCCTTTCAGTCTTACACCCAAGCTAAGAGATATATTTAGCAACTCATAACGGAACGGAAATTGCAAGAAATATAAATTACAGTAAATAAAGACATAAAACTAAATAACAAAAAGTAAATAGCGAAATTTAAATAGCAGAATGTAAAGACGGAAAACGTAATAAATAAAGGAAAGTAACAATGCATAAATAAAGATAATTAAAAGTAAACTTGGAAGAGAGAAGAGAATTCAACTAAAGATTACTTGCTTTAGTAAACAAAAACTTGTTTCTTAAAACACTAACTCAGCCCCTCTATTTATACTAAGATAGAGGTGAAGGTATAAAGTAATTAACCACTAAACTTGGAGCCAAAGTTTGCAAAAGTATAACTTAGTCAAAGGGTTAAAAACTTTATCGTACAATCATAGAAGATAATTTCCGGCCATTAAAATAAATCTAGAAAAACAAAAGAGTCTTCAAAAGTTAACCAAGTCTTGTCAACTAACCCCTAGCTACTTTATCTCCAAGGCTCCATGTAGCAATTTAGCAACATGAAGTACAAACTGGAATCTTGCCCAAAAAGTCCACATCAACCTACTATAGAGTGAAAAATAGGTAAATCATTTACTCTAACTCCATAAAGAAAGAAGTGAAAAGTAAGGAAATAAAATGACTCAATGTTGGGATATAAATGAAAAATAACCTATCTAAAGCAGAAGAAAAGAGTGTTTAAGCACTAAATAATTAGTGCGTATCGGAGTGCCAGGAAAAACTGGTTTTGAAGCCTTTATCATGTGACTGAAGATGGAAATTAATATACGAGCCTTTGCATCATGATGTATGCCTTGTTTCAAACAAGATCACACTAAGCAAATTTCTCAATTTCCAGGTTTAGCAATTTAGCAACATGAAATACAAACTAGAATCCTGCCCAAAAAGTCCACATCAGCCTACTTTAAAGTGAAAAATAGGTAAATCATTTACTCTAACTCCATAAAGAAAGAAGTAAAAATTAAGGAAATAAAATGACTCAATGTTGGGATATAAATGGAAAATAACTTATCTAAAGCAGAAGAAAGAGTGTTTAAGCACTAAATAATTAGTGCGTATCAGAGTGCCAAAAACTGGTTTTGAAGCCTTTATCATGTGACTGAAGATGGAAATTAATATACGAGCCTTTGCATCATGATGCATGCCTTGTTTCAAACAAGATCACACTAACCAAATTCCTCAATATCCAGTTTTAACTCAACTACGCATACAATCTTTCTCCCACATTGACAACTTTATGAAACCCCGCCCGTCCTTGACAATTGACATAATATAGTTTTCACTTTTTAGTTTCATGGAACTGGTTGGAAATGGATGTTGACTACTTGTTTAGGTGGAAACGGGGTATCTTGCATTCAGAATAAGACATGCCTTGGTTTATATCCTGGTATAGATATGCGTTTCAGATGGAGGGCAGACTATGTTCTTTCGGAATCAAAATTGTCAAATGTGGTGGTGGTTTTTGAATTCAAAATTTTGGATCAAAGTTGAAATATATAGTCCTTGTAAGGTGGAGAGTGACAGTAAGTCAATAAGTAATATGTGCATTTTTTGGTATTAACAAGGTGTGGGGACTCGTGAAGCATTATTTAATATGAACTCTGGTCGATTAGATGCATCATTTGATGGAATTAAACCCATACTTGTTCCAATTAGTCCTCAAATGATCAGGTATCAAGTACATCTCTTTTTTAAGTTTTTTGGGTTATTCAAGTAGCAGTTATATGCATGAATTTGAGTTTGTTCATACCAAGTATCATCCTGTTTGTTTGTCTGTAGCTCATCAAGAAATCACCACCAAGTTGAATGGGTTTGTTGGTGTTTAAGGTACATTTTTTTTTACCTTAAAGAGCATGTTTCTTTTAATTCTTGTTTTGCTTCTAGGAAAAGTTTAAGGTACAGTTTCTATCGATTCTGAAACATTTTAGGTTATACTCATTACACATTTGATACTTTCTTGATATGTTTTTAATGGCTTTCTATAGATTCGTAGACATCATTAGCTTCAGCTATGATGGTTGGATATCCACCACAACAACCACCACAACAAGACGAGGATGGGGGATGAGGACACTGACTCGTACGACGATTAGATATTTATGTATTAATATGTTTGAGACATCAATATTTATTCTATGTCATTAATTTCTTATTACGGTTTAAAAAGTTATTGTATTACGGTTTTCAAAATTATTTTCTAGCTATCTGAATATCAAATTATTTGATTAAAATATATTTTATAACCAAATTAAAATAGTTAAAAAAAGAAATTAATTTTTACCATGTCATCGCAGTAAGTAAAAAATTAAAATTTTGATTTTTACCTACTTTACCGACTTGTCACTGTAGATAAAACATTTATTTTTAATTTACCTCCTATAGTAACGAGATGTCGTCCCAGCATAAAAAAATCTGAATTTTTTGTTTTTAGTTTTTAGCGATTACGATGACCGGTGTGCACTAACACCATTCATTATGGAGACATAATACTCACTCTGTGACCATACAATCTCCTACTATCAAAAAACAAATGATAAAGTTACAATGAAAAATCTAAGGATAAAATAATCGATAAATAAAGTCGGAGTTAAAGGAACTTTAACAGGGGTTTGGAGAGTTATATGTACGTATATAAAGAAGATGACTAACACTGAAAAGTAGTTCCATTTCCATGTGCTGAAACTGAAAAGTAATCTCCATTTAAGTTGTACAAGAGAAGCTAAGAAAGTAGTAAGAAGATCTTAAGTAACCATGATCTCCCTTACAAATTACAAGCTTGCCAACTTAGACCAGTTAATTGGTCTTGCGTAATTTGGCCCACCAAACTGAAACTTGTTGATTATAATCGAGGCAGCGTATTGTGTTGGGTGAGCGATATCCCAGAAAAGATACTCCTTTCGGTTCTTACACAATTTAGCCAGTGGATTACAATTGCTCATTGCATTAAACCTCCCCAATCCGCAACAGGCATCTATCGTGTTTGTAAGATCTGAATAAAGAAACAAGAAAAGAACAGTCATTTATGTTAGCAAGTCGTACGTAGACCAGTAGGTATTGTATGAATAAAAATCTCATGTCTCCAAACTCCTTGTCACCTCCTTTTCCTTTCCCACCAATCACATGTTGACCCGTCGACATTTTTATTGGTTATATACTCATTTAATTCATCATTTTATTCTCTTAAATGAAGTGCTGATTTGACGACATGTGATTGGTAGACTGGGAGTTCAGGGACAAGGTATTTTTTATTCATACTTTACAATGTGATTGATTATTGACACTTACTATAATTCTTTGGGTGCTCCATTAATTCCTTAAGTACGTCGTATGAATTTGCGAACGAATATACCATTCCCTTGAAATTGATCATCATATCACACAAAAGCTTTTCGAGTTTATCATTGAATTGTATTGCCATATCGTTTGCTTTTTTTGAACACTCCCCGGTCAGTACGGTTACTCTCACGAGTGGAACGCATCCGACATACGGTATGCCGAAGATCCCGAATTTCCTTACTCCAAGATTATACAAAACCTAAACATAATTATCGTGTCGTTTTAGCTTAATTAGTCCCTACATACAAATTTATAACATATCTTATGAGGTCAATTCTTTAATGGATCTCTTTGGACCCCCACATGCATAGGTTGTATGCCACATCTTAAAATATGATATGATTAATTAGGTGGCCTTTGATATCAGAACTTATACATGAAAACTTATATGACATGATACAATTAATATGCTATAATTGTAAGTAACCGAGTAGCCTTGTTATTATGATACTGTATGCATATTCGATACTCAGTGTTTGAAAATCGAGATGGCATGGTTACACTGATGATTAAGTTTTCTTTAAAGCATGATTTGTTTCAAATGGGAGAGTTGACTTCATAAGTGGACTCGTGAGATATGATATAAGAAGAGAATGAAGGAAATTAACCCTTAGGGTGCTATTGTAACTGTCGATGAGTTCGTCAATGTATGCATTTACTTCCATTTTTTGTCCAGTCATGACAAAAAAGTTTATGTCGTTGTTACCCAAACATAAAAAGAATGTTGATTTTTCAAACAACAGTTGTGTCTTCCAAGCACCAATTGTCGCAGTAAGGTTCCCATATACGAACATCAACTCCATTAGCTGTTGGGTTATTGACACAGATTGCTGAGCCAAAATACATACATACGTTGTTAGCATAGAAGAAAGTTCAAAAGAAAACCATAAATATTTTGAGAACTGAGGAACCACACATTTCATGTATTATTCATAATGAATAACAATGGATATTATTCATCATGAATAATTCCTATCACGACATTCTTTATGAATATTACATGATAGGTATTTGAACCTGCCCTTATTAGCATATACAACAAAACTTAATTGTCGTACATAAATATTATATGCATATAAAAAAAAGAACTTGAGATCTTACATCGATTGCAGAGGTTTTGTCGATAATCCCTGAGCCTGATGAAGCGAAGTTTATTCCTCTTGCAGGGTTTTCCTTATCCGCTTCCATTGAAGCGAAGTTGAAGTCTTTGGTTGGAGTCTCCCAAGGTCTCATAGGATCAAAGTCTATCGCTTTCACAAGATTCGCGCTGAAGGTATTTCCCGTGTCATAAAGTGATTGAAATGGTGGTGGGCTTGTCACGGACTCTCCAAGTGCTACTTTAGCTAAAACATGGTTCATCGATACACAAAATTTGGGTGGTTCACATAGCCGACAATGGTTATATTTTGACAAAAGAAGTTAGTTGTTGGCTAATAGAAATACCTACTTTAATAGATATATATATATATATATATATATATATATATATATATATTCTTTTAAATGAAGTTTTTGCAGTTTTTAGCCTGTTTCTTTCTTTCAACAGATGGGTTTTAAACTTCCTCTAGAATAATGTAAGTATGAGAAAGAAAATAAAATATCTAAATATAAAAAGGAGAGAACTTTAGAAAAATCTAACGAATTTTCTCATTTTTAAGGATTAAGCCACTTATGTTTTTCTTGAATAAAACAACCATTTGAACTCTTAAAATTGGCTATTTTTTTTAACGAAAAAAAGCTGATTGTAACCGGCTAGTAATGTCTTAAAATAAAATTAAAAAACATTCTGTTTCCTTTTTTTTTTTTTTTGAAAGATTCAGTTTCCTTCTATGTCTATTGATTCTCCTGTTTTAAATTTTTTTAATGAAGCATGT
>NC_037539.1:39044018-39058472 GCF_001531365.2 Cynara cardunculus var. scolymus
ATAAATTATCCACACTCCCGTCGTTATTATTACTCATTTTATTTAATTTTATAACTTTATTCCTAAACAAATCTCTCTCTCTCTCTCTCTCTCTATATATATATATATATACATATAAATTCACTAATTAGATTTTATTAACTTTTTCGAATTATTTGAATACTATTTGTTGATGATTCTATTAACAACAATCTTCGGATCACTAACCAAAGTACCCATGCTACCGTGCAACGCACGGTTCTCACACTAATTTACCTAAAACTAATATCAACCTACAACTCTCATCAAACCTCAATTTACCATCTAAGAGAAATCAATCAAACATAGAATCAATCGAGGACTATTAAAAAGTTCAATTTATATATTTTAATAAGCAAAACGTAACGTAACTTTGGGTTGAGAAATATAAACTTGTAGCTACTCATCCATATATGCATGAATGAATTTCCACCTTTCACATCCGATCCTCTTAGTTGAAAATAATGTACGTAATAAGAAATGAGATAGTTGTCGAACTCACTCAACTTGTAAGAGACGACTCAGGACTCACTAGTCAAGTTGTATCAAAGATGACTTAATTGCTAATGCTCAAGGCTCACCATCTGTGTGATGGTTCAATTCTGACCTTTCCAGTGCATATCTGATCTTGAGTTTCCGATTAAACATTCAACATCACCTTATAATCTTATTTTTCAGGCAACAATAACTTTCTTTAATTCTCCCTCCATCTACAACTTCCTTGTTTGTCTCTCCTTAGCAACATGTTTATTATTATGTCGTGAATGGGAAACTTCCTGAGAGAGCGGGCAACTAAAACCCTCAGGCTTACTTCTGTTAAACCACATTTCACCCCATAGTAATCACAAGTTAAGTGCAGTCATGAGTCATGAAACTATGAAATTGCAAACCAAGCTATAACACCCGTGTTTTATTTAAGATAATTTCGGGTTTAACAAATTATTCAGTTGTCGACATGGAAATATTAAGCTCTTAGTACAAGCCCTTAACCCCGTTGGGTTCATTCTATAAAAGAATGTTAGAGGGTTCCGTTTTTTGGAAGTCCGGGCGGCTTCCCGTTAGCCGAAACCGCATGAGAAGTCATCCAAGCTTTTGGGTCGCAAACGTTCAAAACATGACCTGCAACGTGATGGGCACGGCTTGAGCCGCGACAGTCCTTGTTTGGCACGTTTTTAGACTCGAGTGACGTAGCCATAAACACAAATCAAATCGTCATGTTTTAACCTACTGTCAAAGATTTGCAACTATGCTGTTAAAGATCATTGCAACTATGTTTCAATCAAAATGGTACATGTTTTAACCTACTGTCCAAGATCATTGCATACCATTAAACCATTAGGCATACCATGTTTTAACTTGCTATTAATAGCTATTTCCAGAAAGATGCAGAAGAAATCAAATATCACTGCATACCATTAAACCGTCAATTGAACCTACTGTCAAAGATCATTGCAACTATGCTGTTAAGGATCATTGCAACTATGTTTCAATCAAAATGGTACATGTTTTAACCTACTGTCAAAGATCATTGCATACCATTAAACCATTAGGCATATTATGGTCAAAATTGAGTTTGCAGAATAAAAGGTATTTGACCTAGTTTTTAGGAATCAGTTTATTTTTAATTTTTCCTTTGGACTTGTAGTCCCTGCTTTTATGCTTTTCTGTTAGTTCCTTTGTAGGCTGTATATATCCATGCTTATTGATTGAATATTGAACGTGAACACTTTATGTTAATACCTCTTTGAGTTCTCTGATATAACAAGTGGTATCAGAGCCACTGTAAGAGAGTTGTGTGTGCCTACGCAAGTGAGCGTTCAGTGAGTGAAACATGAGTGTGAATGAAACACGAGCGTGTACGAGATGACAGAAGACTCAAGAAACTTTCAAACTCCCTGTGTGCCTAAGTTTGATAGTGACTATGATCATTGGAAGTTGTTGATGGAGAATCTGTTACGATCCAAAGAATATTGGACCGTAGTTGAAGAAGGTTACAGGGAACTACGAGAAGGGGAACAGACTACTGCAGCTCAGCATAAGTCTCTGGATGATGCAAAACTCAAAGACCTGAAAACAAGGAATTACTTGTTTCAGGCCATTGATAAGTCCATACTGAAGACGATTGTTCAAAAAGCTACAACAAAACATTTATGTGATTCGATGAAAGTCAAGTACCAAGGTAATGCACGGGTGAAACGGGCTCAATTATAGCGCCTTCGAAGGGAGTTCAAGACCTTGGAAATGAAGACGGGGGAATCAGTGACCGATTATTTTGGATGGGTAATGATTGTGTCCAATGATATGCGGAATTGTGGTGAAGAAATGGATGACGTGAAGATCGTAGAGAAGATCTTGAGAACTCTCACAGATAACTTTAATTTTGTTGTCTGTTCTATTGAAGAATCAAAGGACATCGACCAACTAACGGTTGATGAATTGCAGAGTTCTTTACGGGTACATGAACACAAGCTGAAAAGACGAGACGGTGAAGAACAAGTCCTTAAAGTGGAGTCTGATTCGAATTATGGCAGAGATCGAGGCCGAGGCAGTCCTTCAAGAGGGGGCAGAAGATGAGGAAGAACCAGACCAGATTTCATCAAAGCCATAATCGAGTGCTACAAGTGCCATAAGCTGGGGCATTTTCAATATGAATGTCCCACCTTCGAAAAGACAAACTATGTGGATTTTGAAGAAGAGGAAGAACTGCTCCTAATGGCTGAAGCAGATTTTGAAGAAAAGGAAGAACTGYTCTTAATGGCTGAAGCAGAGATCAACAATGACAACGTTACGGGCTCATGGTTCTTTGACTCAGGTTGCTCAAATCACATGACAGGTAAAAAGTAGTGGTTTGTTGATCTTGATAATAGTTTCAACCATACTGTACGACTTGGAAATGGTTCACGATTGAATGTTTTAGGTAAGGGAAATATCAGGATGGATATTGAAGGATTAACACATACAATTACTGATGTGTTTCTAGTTCCCCAATTAACGACAAACCTACTCAGCGTAGGGCAGTTACAAGAAAAAGGTTTAATTTTCTTGATTAAAAAGGGGGTGTGCAAGGTTTTCCATCCTCAAAGAGAGCAAATCATAACATTTTCAATCACTTCGAACAGAATGTTTGTGGTCTCAGCAGTGATGAAGCCTCAGCCAAGTAAGTGTTTACAAGTGGATGCGGGGGAGTCAATAGACTTATGGCACAAACGTTATGGGCATCTCAACACCAAGGCAATAAGAACCATGTACTATAAACAAATGGTAACGGGATTACCTCAATTAAAGGGTCAAATACAGGTATGTGAAGTGTGTAATATGGGCAAACAACATCGGGAGGCTATACCGAATAAGGGGTTGTGGCGTGCAGCAGACAAACTCGAGTTAATTCACACTGACTTGTGCGGTCCCATTTCACCAGCATCACAGAGTGGAAAAAGGTACCTACTTGTTTTTGTTGATGACTATACTCGAAAAACATGGATATATTTCCTTTCTGAAAAAAATGAGACTTTTGATATGTTTAGAAGTTTTAAAAATCTGGTTGAAAAAGAAACCAGAAATTATATCCGTTGTTTAAGAAGTGACAGGGGAGGGGAATTTAACTCAACTCAGTTCAACCAATTTTGTGAAACACATGGGATTAAGAGGCAATTGACTGCTGCCTACATTCCACAACAAAATGGAGTGGCGGAGAGAAGGAATCGTACTATAATGAATATGGTACGATGCCTCCTAGAAGAAAAGGGAATGCCCAAGTATTTTTGGCTGGAAGCAGCCATGTGGACATGCCATGTGTTGAATCGTAGTTTCACAACTTCATTGGATGGAGTAGTTCCCGAAGAGTGTTGGAGTGGTTTTAAACCAAGTGTTGAATATTTCAAAGTTTTTGGTTGTATTGGACATGTTCATGTGCCCAAATAACTAAAAACCAAGCTAGATGATCGAAGTCACAAATGTGTGTTACTTGGAGTAAGTACAGAGTCAGAAGCCTACCGCCTATATGATCCAATTCAGAAAAAATTAATCATCAGCAGAGATGTGATTTTTGATGAAGATGCAAAGTGGGACTGGAGCCAAAGTGGTTCAAGTCCCAGTCTTGAACTTATTGATCAAAGTGAAGGTGATACAAATCCAGAAGAAGAGCAAACACCTGATTAAAATGTTGCACAAGGAGATAATGATGATCTGCAGACAGAAGAAATGACAACAGCTCAACCAGAAAATTCGGAAGATTCTGAGGTAGACGCACCGCTACCAACAGGAAGACCCAGAAAAGAATCTACTTGGATGCAAGACTATGCAAGTGGAGGATAATTTTCTAATCAAGAGGCTGGCCTGGTTATGGTTGGTGCTCATGATGATCTTGTTACGTATGAAGAAGCTGTTAAAGAAAGAAAATGGGTAGATGCCATGAAAAATGAAGTGCAGGCAATTGAAAGAAATAAAACCTGGGAATTAGTTCATCTACCGGATGGTGCAACGAAAATTGGGGTGAAATGGGTTTTCAAGACGAAGTTAAATGAAAATGGTGAGGTCGATAAATACAAGGTACGACTAGTTGTGAAGGGTATGCTCAAAAGGAAGGGGTCAATTACGGTGAAGTCTTTGCACCCGTAGCAAGGTGGGATACAATTCAAACATTACTGGCAATTGCTGGGCAGAAGGGGTGGAATGTCTACCAATTGGATGTAAAAAGTGCGTTTTTATATGGGGAGCTGAAAGAGACTGTTTATGTCAATCAACCTCAAGGATTTGTCAAGAAAGGGGAAGAAAATAAGGTTTATCGACTTCACAAGGCCTTGTATGGATTAAAGCAAGCTCCAAGAGCCTGGTTTAGTCGAATTGATGGTTACTTCAGGCATAAAGGGTTTGAAAAGAGCAATTATGATCACACTTTGTTCACGAAAAGGGCTGGAGAAAGCTTTATTATTGTAAGTCTATATGTGGATGATTTGATTTATGCTGGTAATGATTTTTTGTTGTGTGAAGAATTCAAGAAATCAATGCAGCAAGAATTCGAAATGACTGATTTGGAAATTATGAGGTTCTTTCTCGGAGTAGAGGTTTATCAAGATCAAAGAGGCATTCATCTTTGTCAAAAGAAGTATGCTAAGGAGGTTCTGGAAAGATTTGGAATGTGGAATTGTAACTCGGTTAAAAATCCAATAGTTCCAGGCACTGTTCTCGTGAAGAATGGAAAGAGTGATCAGGTTAACTCTACTGTCTATAAGCAATTAATAGGCAGCTTAATGTATTTAACAGTCACACGACCAGACATGATGTATGTGGTTTGCCTACTGTCTCGTTTCATGGCTGAACCAAGGGAGGAACTTATGGAGATAGCAAAAAGGGTGTTAAGATATCTGAAAGGTACGACTGAATTTGGTCTTTTCTATAAAAGGGGTGTGGATACAAGGCTGAGGGCTTACACAGACAGTGATTATGCAAGAGACGTTGAAGATAGAAGGAGGACCTCTGGGTATGTTTTCCTTTTGAGTGATGCAGCTATATGTTGGAGTTTAAGGAAGCAATCAATCGTCACGTTGTCATCTACGGAAGCGGAATATGTGGCTGCAACTTCGTGTGCTTGCCACTGTGTGTGGCTAAAGGGTCTACTCGAGTAGCTCAATCAGAAACAAAGTGAATGCTCTGAAATTCTTTGTGATAACAGCTCCACTCTTAAGCTATCGAAGAATCCCATGATGCATAGGCGAACAAAGCACATCGATACAAGATACCATTATTTGCGTGATCTTACAAGTCAAGAAGTGGTGAAGTTAGTCTTTTGTGGAACTAAAGAACAAGTTGCAGATATCATGACTAAACCAGTAAAGTTGGAGACTTTTGTCAAACTAAGAGGGCTGCTTGGAGTTCAAGCACGTGAAGAATAAACTAAATGCTTATTTATCATTTTTAGTTTAAGGGGAAGAATTATTATGAGTTTGCAGAATAAAAGGTCTTTGACCTAGTTTTTAGGAATCAGTTTACATTTATTTTTAATTTTTCCTTTGGATTTGTAGTCCCTGCTTTTATGCTTTTCTGTTAGTTCCTTTGTAGGCTATATATAGCCATGCTTATTGATTGAATATTGAACGTGAACACTTTGTGTCAATACCTCTTTGAGTTATTTGATATAACAAGGCATACCATGTTTTAACCTGCTATTAATATCTATTTCCAAAAAGATGCAGAAGAAATCAAAGATCATTGCATCCCATTAAACTGTCAATTGAACCTACTGTCAAAGATCATTGCAACTATGCTGTTAAAGATCATTGCAACTATGTTTCAATCAAAATGGTACATGTTTTAACCTGTTGTCAAAGATGATTTCATACCATTAAACCATTAATTAAACCATTAGACATACCACATAATTAACCAAAAACAGGGGCAATTCAAAAGGTATCCACCTATTCCAGGTTATCTTTCTGAATACCCGATAATAAAATCCCTTTACTCTAGAAAATAACCTCAATGCAAGGCTATCAATTCAAGAATCCATTACCTAGTGAAATGTGGTTTATGTCATGGTTTTCGATGTTTCTTCTACGGTTCTTGAGTTGTTGCAAAGCAAGTTGTTTGACTACCTAATTGAGAAGTTTCAATGTTGGGCTTCCATGAACTGGCCTGAGAAAAACTCCTTTATGATTTGTTTGATTTTAATATATGGTTGAAAGGGGTATATCATATATGAAAAAGTTAAAGCACAACAGAAACAATATGCCATTGAAGTTCTTTACCGAGCTTTGATTTTAGTTTTAGGGTTTTGTTTTGATTAGAGTTTTCAGAAAGGTTGGTGGGTATTAAACAAGGAAATCAAAGATGCAGAAGAAATCAAACAAACCTAGACAAATATAGCAGAAGCAGAAATCAAAGAAGCAATAGAAAAAAGGAGATCGATACCTGAGATCTGGGAGAACTTGAGAAGTTCGAGAGATCGAGAGATTGAGATCAAGAACTGAAGGCGAAAAACGCTGGTAAGAACTTGAGAGCTTGAAATCGAGAGATCGAGAACTTGAGAGCTTGAAATCAAGACGAATGTGAAGAACGTAAGAATTAAAAGGTGTTAAAAGAGTTTTGTCTACCTGATAAGCATGGTTTATTACATGCTTAAAGTACCCAATTCTTATGTTTAATAGGTAGATTTTCCTAGTTTATCCCAACCTTGAGTCATTTTTACTTCTTTATTTTCTATTTGTTATGTTTGGAGCTAAATATGATGATGAATCTGTTTTTACAACAATTTGGAGTAGATGACGTCTTTTGACTTATAACACTGCACTATAATGCTGCAGCATTCCAACAGCATTGCCCGGATCCATTTTGGCTTTTTGGAGAAGTGCTTATTGGTTAAGCCATTGTCAAGAGAAGTGGAGAATACTTTTTGTTGACATGTTATGATGGAGATGATACCTCCTTGTTTTAGTCCACTCATGTCTCTCTTTCACCCATTTTCATGCTTTTTGTTGACATGTTATGATGGAGATGATACCTCCTTCTTTTAGGCCACTCATGTCTCTCTTTCACCCCTTTTCATGCTTTTGTCTTTAGCTTGACTTTTGAGTATAAAAGAGAGCCTTGGGCTTCTCTTTAGACTATCTCATAGACAATTTGTTCTCATAACAATTGTTGAAAAACTCTCTCAAGCTATTAGTAGTATTTGCAAGCTTTTACGTTTTAATTATTGTTCTTCATATTTCGTTACTTATTTATTTACCTTTATTTACTTTTATTGTCATTTATTTTCCGTCTTTACTTTCTGTCATTTACTTTCAGTCATTCACATTCATGTCTTTACTTTATGTCATTTATTTATGTTATTTACTTTCCGTAATGAGTAGCTAATTCCATTAGCTCGGGTGTAGGGTAAAGGGTGAAATGTTAAACCGAATGAAAGTGGACGTTGTTTCGCAATAACAATGTTCCACTATTTCATTCAAGTTTTATAAAACCAAGCACACTTCTTGACGAGTTGATCATTTTGAAAGTGTTAAAGTGCCATGGACTTAGAGATAAGCCATGATAAGCACGTCAACTTGAATGATATGAGAGGTAGACTTGAGAAAGTTGCCGACAATGAGACTTGTCATTTATGTTTTTCAAACTTAGCTCCCGACGGGTTGGTCACTCTCTAAAAGTGTCAAAGTGTGATAGATTCAGAGATGAACTATCAAGAACAAGCCAACTTGAATGATATGGGAATCAGCTCGAAAGAGTGATTTTTAACAAAGAGATTTGTTTAGCCATATATCTTGAAGACACCATTTTGTCACTATCCCTGGTCCGAACACCACATAGAGATATTGGGTGCAAAGCTATAATATAGTGCAAATGTGAAGTCTGAGAGGAACACCTTCAAGATAGATGGTGGGACTAGTTCTTCCACGGCTTTGTCTGCTGGATTTTGTGTTTACGTTTCACCCCAAATCTTACACCCGTGCTACCTTTATTATTCTGCTTTATTATTATTATGCTTTATTATTCTGTTATATTACCTGTGTTAACTCGGAATCAAACTGAAGTCTTCGTTTTCGTCATCTGAAATCTTTTCTTTTATTGGACTCTTATTTAACTTTTGCTCCAATCCCTGTGGACGATATTCCGGTACTTGTACCATTTTATTACTTGGAAAGACGACGTTGAGCCGTATTGTATACTTGCTTTGTGGCCCAATTTCATTAAGTCTAAAGGTAAAAGATTTGACCGACCACTACCACTTATAATTTCAGACCATATCCAGAGCTTCTAGCCTCTTATTTGAAAATAAAAAAACACTCTTAATACCTAAAGGTCTGACCAATTCAAACTTTAGAGAGTATTAAGAAGTTTTTTTTTTGAAAACAAACAACTCCTTAGTATTACGTGATATCTTTCATCAACTTGAGCCACTACAAGAAAAATGAGTTTTAGAGAAGAAATTTTTAGAGAAGTTTTGAAAATGTACCTAAAGATGCATTTTAGGAAAGGAATGAAACTACAAAAGTAAAAAAGAGTAACTGAAACTAAGGAGACTATTAGAGAAGGATTTTGAGTCAATAAATACATTATAAAAAATGTCTCTATAGGTTTTAGAGACACTTCTTAGAAAAACGTCCCTGAAAGTAGAAACAAAAACTTTAGTGACGGTTTCTTAAGTGTCTTTAAAAGTTAAAAGCTTTTTAAAAATAAATAAAGTTGGACAAAGAATTTAGTAACACTTCCGTAATTTGATAAGGGTATGTAAAAGATTTTATGAATAAATCAAAATTATATAAGAAAGTGTTATTGGATCAACGAATTGAGCCCTAGTTGCTCCATCATCCTCTTCTCGCCTCCTGTATCGGTCTAGTTACCTCCCACGGTGGTTGAGACCATCACCACCGAGGTTCCTAGTCATCAGCGAGGTATGACACAAGGTAACTCGACAAAACTCTGGAGGCCGGCGTTGGCAGCGATTACGGAGGACGGTGTTGCTCGGAGAACTCCGTCTGATTCTTATGGTTTTGATTACAGGTAAATTCTTCCTTTTGGGAACATTATTATGTGTTTCAATATCAAATAATTTATAACAAACCATGAAAACTGATTCCGATTCCGAAATTTAGTAAAATTATGCTAAATTTCAATGATGCTATGAAACTAACATAGGTTCCTAGATTCACACTCAAGTACATGCTCTAAATCGTTCCCTGTAAAAAATGTCACTCAATCACCAGAAGCCCTAAATCGTTCACTGTAAGAAATGTCGCTCAATCACCAGAAGCCCTAGATCATCACCATCGATCGTCTATCATCGAACAACAAGTACGTCTATTTACCCATTTTTCAAAAAATATCAATTGCTCGAACATGTAAGCTGAAATCAGTTAAAGAACAAGAATTTGAATCATGCTATGTTGTTAACAGGTTTAATTCCAGAAGTTAATTGAATCTCTCACTTGATTGATTATTTAAAGTTGCAATTCGATTAATAGTATAATGGCTTAATCTCATCTGATGTGCTGTCTGCTTCTGTTGATTGAGCTTTTGCTGAATATTTTCTGTTTGCTTTTAGAGAAAGAGAGAGTAGTCAATTTATGCTTGACTGTGATTTCATTATGTTATCTCCATGATTAGTTTAGTTATCTTGCACAAATGGTGTATGTGGGGATCTGAATGATATGACAGCTTTGGGCTCTATCTTTTTATAAATTTTGAGGGAAAAAGAAAAAAGAGAGGTGTTTAGTTTTTAGGTACCTGACGTTTAGCCAAGCTTTTGACAAGAGCAGGGGAGGCAGTCTTTGATTTTGACGTTTAGCCAAGTTTAGTATTTATCATATAATGGGTTTAGATTTTGATTTTCTGCAAATCCTTGTGATCATCGACTTAAAAAACTCTTATACTTAAGATTTAACTCAGCCTGTATACAAGACAAACAACAATTGTCATATGATTCTGCACCAACCAACTCATTTGTAATCAGCAATTTGAAGCATGAATATAGCCAAAGAACAGCTAGTAGCGCATACACATAATAGTCACATCCACACAGTGGAACTTTTACCTGTTATCACATGAGTATCAGAAATCAAGTCCCAGGATTACTCGTCTTGGTACTATTCTACCCCAAGTATGCTTAATTACATAATTCTGATTACGATCTGGTGCATTACCACTACTCTAGCCCAAATACGCTCAATTGCATAATACTATAAGATTCAGTGCATTAATATTGCTACCCATGTTTTATCTACTTAATCTTACCTTATCAAGGCAATAACTGCCAAGTTAAAAGGAGGTTATAGATTAAAACCCTATTTTGCCATTTGAAATGGGAGTTTGTAGAAGCATATATACATACAGACCTTATCTCTGACCCTAGCAAATGCCATTTCTGCATCTCCATTGAACAGATGTGTACCTAAATAGAGGAGCCAAACCATTTTTATCTACTTCATACATGATGAATGGTAAGTTCAAATATTATGCAAAGTTTTTATGAAAGCAAACATAATGCAATCTTTCTGTTCTTAATAGAAAGGATATTACATAGATGCTTGGGAAAGGATATAATCCCAGAAGCATGACTACAGTGAAAACTCAAACATGGAAGGAACAAAAAGATATGACCAGGTGATGATGCCTTGGTGTTGCTCTGCTACCATGGATTTGCATCTGGTAGTTGCATGATCATAGACAAGTTTCTGGTTTGTTTTAAGATGCATCTTTTCCACTTCTAGATTATCATGAAGTTGTAGAAAGGGGAGATGAACAAATTTACATGTATATTAAGCCTCTCGTAGATAGAATCAAGTAAGCATTATCCTTCTCATTTACCGGGTAAGATACTTGAACCTTGCCTTGCTTTTAACTAGGTAATATTCTCACTGTTGTTTACCTAATAAGCATTTGTTAAACTGGTCAAACTTAAGTTATTAGCTTGTTTCAGTGTTATTTTACCCTGTTGTATGATAAATTAGTGTAAATGATCGATACTACAATAAGCTACTAAATTTCATGTGATGATCTATTCGCATTGCTTTCACGATGGCTAGAAATATTCATTCAACACCTGTTAAACGAAAAAGATCCTGCAAACCAATGAAAAGGTTCACTTTGTTTAGGATCTAGAATATGTCACAGACCCTTTTCTCAGAAACACGTCTAAATGATGTATCCATTCATAATAAGTGGGACCAAAGCTCAAATTTTTTGAGCATAAAACGGAACACAAAAACACTAGGTTACTTGCCTCAAAGTAGCTGAATCTTTCAACAAGCATTACCGATTATTTTGGTTAAGCCTATGCAAGAGTACTTCTTTCATTGTCATATGAACTAAGTTTATGTTAAAGTTGATGTCCTTTTATCACTTGCAATTGGGAACTAAGGTGATGGTTAGGATGGCTTTTGCTGATATTACGTGTGTTGGTTCGAAAGCTGTGCGAGAAAAGTTCTCTGGCATCATCAGGTAATCATCTTTTTAAGATTTTTTGTTTGTTAAGAAGGTTGTAAGCATTACATTCAACTTTTTTTTGGGTCTGTTTCTGTTTGGAGTTATGCACACACACAGAAACAGAAACAGAAACATCTGTTTCCATTTCATCTTATATACACACACACGGAAACATAATGCTCTTTCCTGTTCATCTTATGTGTGTGTGTGTATGCATAGATATATTATCGCGCGGGTACACCACTAGTATATATATAAGAAGCTCCAAACAGAGACTTCTTGTATGTTCCTGTATCAAAATTTCATGCTGAAAGATGCAAATAACTTCCAAGTTACCCGGGTCAAAGTTTCACTTCTAGAGTTCTACTAGTAGCTGATTATCTCTCCTCGTATTATAATTATATCATATATCTCAATCTGTTAATGTTGTAGTTTGAACTTCTCTTATTTTTTTCATCATATATCGAGATTTCAGGAGATATTGTCTATGAACATAAGTTGGTTGATCTCCAATACAAGTCGAGGCTAGCAATAGAAAACGACTGCCCGTACATTCTATCATCACAAGGTACACAAGTGCATTATTCACCTTATCCTTCGATGACAGATAATTTGAAGAACTGGTGGACTGTTGTCAACATGGAGCCAAGGAGGATTTATAAAGTAGCAGAAGGTGCTACTGAAATAGCTGATGATGATAATGTGGATGAAAAACATTTATTTCAGGAGAGTGAAATGTTGCACGGTACAAAATCTATCTGTATAAATGAGGATATTGAACGTGATTGTCTTGTCACACCGGGACAATTCATCGACATCTATGACAATACAAATATTAGAGGTTAGTGATGAAGAAGAAGAGTTTGAAGATACAAATGACGATTTGGATAAGGATAATAATGATGAATTTATTCTATCTGACGAGACGTCCGGGAGCGAGACAGCTGACTCACCAGAAGTGGCTTTTCCAATGGTAAGCCTTTTTAATTAGTTTGTTACAACCATTATTATTTGTATAAAATAGTATTGCTATTGGCATTGTGGCTACTATTATATGCTAAGAACATTATCAAGGTTGGCATTGTAACTGTCATTATTTGTTTAAAATAGGTTTTTGGTTGGCATTTTGATTGCCATTATATGTTCAGAATAGTTGTGGTTGACACTGTGACTGTGACTGTTGTTATAGCTTTATCATATTATAACCTTATATGATGTTTTTCTTTTACTAATTATGTGTATTAATTGCAGGCACATCAACTTAATGGAATAATTAAGAGCATGAAACAAATGCAAGAATCAGAAAAAGCAAGAGCACTATAAAGATAGGGGATTGTCCGACAATCCTCTTATCGGTGAGATAGAGATTTTTCGAAAGTTGCATTATAGAGAAAATGATGGTTAGGTTAATGACTATTCTCGCACTTCATATGTAAGTTACGCTTAACGAACTCTTTTGCATGTCTTCATCGTTTTATAAATCACTAAGATTTATATATATGACTTTTATGTTCATAGGAGAACATGGTAGAGATTAAAAGGCAAACTGAATCAACAGAAAATCCCCCGGGTGATCTAGAGATTATGCAATTAAGCGTCTCTAAAGGCTAACAAAAACACACCCTCCGAAAACCTTCACCTACCGTCACACAGAGAATGTTTTTGAGAAAATTGAAAAGCTTATCTAAAGGCTTTAGAGAAGCTTTTAAGACTTTTAAGTACAAAACAAAAGCTTCTCTGAAGGTCATTTTTTCTTGTAGTGAACTAGGGTTAATAATTGCCTTTATTTCATATGGTTGGGTATTTAATGGACCCAATTGATAAATGTTATATGTTCATGGGGGTGTGTGTGTGTATATATATATATATATATATAGGAAGGGTTCAAACGAGAACCCCTGTGATTTACGAGAACACAAGAACAACCCAATAACCTCATATTGTGATAAAAAATATATATATATATATATAGGAAGGGTTCAAACGAGAACCCCTGTGATTTACGAGAACACAAGAACAACCCAATAACCTCATATTGTGATAAAAAATAAAATTAAAAGATTTTTAAAATTTAAATTTAAATTTAAAAAGATTCAAAAAAATTTAAAATTAAAAGGGTAATAATGGAAATGATATCATCAAATCTTTTAAACACGATCATTATCTTTTAAACACTCATTATTATCATTATCTAGTAAAACGGTTACGAAATAGGTTAGGATAATACTAGGTGTGATAATCATGTGATAGGGGTGTGATAATCATGTGATAGGGGTGTGATAATCACCATTATACATCACTTGGGTTATCGTTTTGGTTAATAAGTTAAAATTTTGGTGTAATCATRTGAYAGGGGTGTGATAATCATGTGATATGAGTGTGATAGATGTGTGATAATCACCATTATACATCACTTGGGTTAACGTTTTGGTTGATAAGTTAAAATTTTGGTGTCATCATGTGATTTGGGTGTGATAATCATGTGATAAGAGTGTGATAATCACTGTTATACATCACTTG
>NC_037539.1:39059237-39060451 GCF_001531365.2 Cynara cardunculus var. scolymus
TATATTTAAAATGAATGTTTATCTTGTATTTGATTATGTTTATATGCAGTTAGTTACACGAATTTAAAAATGGAGATTTAATAAGTTGTATTTACGCAAAATTACTTGTAATCTTGAATTTTAAGTAATATGCATCAACAAACAGTACTTCATGCATAAAATATGATTTTTAAGATTTTTTGTCAAATGCTTTATTATACATATATATATATATATATACATATATATATATATATATACACACACATAGATATACATATATATATAGGGTCTGTTCAAATGTTAACCAAATTTATTGTGTTAACTTTGTTAACCAATTTTGGCCATTGATTCTTACAATAAACGGCTGTGATTAATCATATTAAAATTTTGATTTATTAAATTTACAATTTCACAAAAATATGTGAACTAAGTGAAAAATGGTATTTATGTAAAATATCATGTGTTTTTTATACCATCAGTTACCAAAACAGTAAATATCGTCACCAAAGTGTCTTGAAGCATCTCAGAATAGGTATGAACACAATATGAACAATTATGAACACAATAAGAATAACTGCTACACGAAAGGTAAGAGAAAAAAATATAGTTATGAACACAATTTGAATAGCTCATGAACTATAGTTCCTTCATTATGAACACATTCAGGAGTCAGTCACTGTTGAGAAATGCAGCTGGTCTATATATGAACACAATATGAACAGCTTGTGAATAATAGTTCTTTCATTATGAACACAAATCGACATATACGAAATCTTTCAATCAATTATGAACACATGTGAAACCTATGTCAATTATATAACCATGTGCAAGATGATGAACGACCCATTTGAACAGGTACAAACACATATGGTTTTATCGAGAGAGGTCTAGAACATATATGATCACAACATACACGTATACATTATACACATTTTGATGTTCACATGATTGGATATTCAATAATAAGTTAACACACATCATGGAATTTTATGATTTTGTAACTCTCAATTAATGATATGGGAGTTACATAAAAAAGAAAATTGCATATTTACCCTTGTCGTTAAATTCTAAGATGGATATGAACCTATATATAAGATGAATTGTCATTGGTTGAAAATGGTTAACAAAGTTAACACAATAACTTGATTAAAATTTGAACCATGCTATATATATATATATATATATATATATATATATATATATATATATATATATATATATATATATATATA
>NC_037539.1:39061728-39073200 GCF_001531365.2 Cynara cardunculus var. scolymus
TGATTGTGTTTATCTGCAGTTAGTTACACGAATTCAGATATGGGATGAAATCGGATAAGGATGAACGAGTTTAAGAGTTTTTAAGAGTTTTAAGAGTTTTAAGAGTTTTTAAGAATTTTAGCCAAATGCTTTATAATATAGTATAGATATATATATATATATATATATATATATTCGTGACATAATTAATTTATGTGTCATCACATTGGATCCATATGCATACATGTTACATCATCAAGAGAGAAGTTTTGAGGTTCTCTTCTTGATATTGGTTTGGACAAGGAAAGAGTTTTGATGTCTTCACCTTAGAACCTTTTGATTTAGACGAGTGAGAAATTTTGATGTACTCACATCGTAACTTAGGAACTAACTAAGCAAGGAGTTTTGATATTCTTGTCTTAGCCCCAAAAAGAGTAGATGCTGAGGCGTGTATGCTAAAGGTATTTTGTTCGTCAACATCTAGATGCGACTTACTTTATGTTCTGCCACTTGATGGAATCATGCCTCCCTCGTTATCACAAATAAATTATTTGCTACCATCTTTCTAGTTTAATGGATCCAAAAGAGTACCCTACTTTCATTGCAACTTCACCTCTTTCCCAAAAGAGGCTAACATTAATCGACACTTTATCCTATTTTAATTATTTGAGAACTTTAGGTAACTGTTTGATCACACTAGGCGCCAAACCTAACACTTCTTCTTATTGATATGTATAACTGGTCATAGTAGTACCAAGCCTAAAAGCTAGTGACTCAGAGCTTAGAGTGCCATTTTGAGGCACAAGCGGGGTAGCATTTTTGGAGAGTTCTCGTTCTTTTGGAAGATAGCAAACTTGGTGGTTGTTTGTAACCCCCGGCTTAAATCTACTCCTAATAGGATTAGATGGAATTCTATAGAAACTTTAATATTCAAACTTTGTATTTGCTATCTTGTAACTGATTGCCATGTTTGGGCAAATACTTTACTTTTGGTATATAGATGTTGGTTTTTACCGAATTTTAAATTATTGGTATTTCTTTTAAAATTTTAGTGGTGATACAAAAACAGTTGCCATCATAACTTCTTGATCATGTCCCTTAAAACTAGATACATCTCTAGGAATTAAGGATTGAAACAGTAACCTAAGAGTTGTCTCCATGGATGCCATGACAGTAAATTGGTTGTAGGCCTCCTTATACATAAAGTGCCAAAAGGGGTGTTTGATCTCTTTGCTTTCTTTTGATTGACAAATAGGGTTGTTGCTTTCTTAGATTTCGTGACCTTCTTCTTTGGAGTTTGCTGCTTCACTGTTTATGCCTATAGGCTATAGCTACAACAATTCAGCACTCGTCACTGCAACATCTTCATCCATGGAATCATATATCATCCTCCTCTTCTTCATTTGAATCACTTTCATCAATGACACTCATTATCATTGCCTCATGCTCCATAGGCTGTGATTGTCCAGCCACGACTGCTTCTGGGCTTGATTCTTACACCATTCCAAGTTAATCTCCAAAACAGAAGTAGGAGTGGGTATTGATTGGTATGATCACTTCACATGGCATGTATGAATGGTGGGTGATATGGGGTAAGGTTGTAGATGTTCACTGGATTGGTTTCCTAAGATGAAATCAGTGGCTGCATGCATGTTGGAATAGAATAGGGGAGCCACATCATTTGTTTGTTTTGGTTTTTCAAGACCTTGGTTGCTTGACAAACTGTCTCTTGCAGATCCCTTGGTTTTGTAGGACATAAATAAATGACATCTGAAAAACAAGTTACAAGGACCAAAGTGTGATTGAAATTTATATATAACATTTACCCCTCTGAGGCTCTGACTAAAAAAAAAAACGTCATTTAAATCTTAGATATTTAATATTAAATCTCAGCCCTTTAAATTGTTTATTTTGTGATTACATATGATAGTTATTGTTGAATTTTTAAAAGGTACAAATCTTAATTTATCATGTATAATTTTGAAGTTTCCCATGTTCAACATGATAATTAACAAATAAAATTATTTTTTATTTTTAATTTACACTTTACACCCTTATAATTAGTTATTTAATTAGCTTTATATCCATTTCTTTTTCATTTATACCATTTTCATATTAACATAAATAATGATATATTAATTAAAAAAGCATTTATTTGTTTATAAATTATACCATTATAATTCTCTTTAATACCTCTAAAATGGGTCCAATACCGGATACTTTTGAATTTAATAATATTATTAAATATGATAAATACGTATTGAGTTATTTTTAAAAGTTGCTTTTAATATCTCAATTTTTCATTTTTGATTTCCCATTATAAACCCCTTATGTATACACTATGTTAAACACTTTCCAACCCTCCACGCCCACTCCCCTGCATCTCTCTTTTAACTCATGATCAAGTCCCAAAAAGCACGCCTAATTCCTAAACCAACTACCCCCAAAGCCAAAACCACCAAGTAGATTCACTCTATTCTCACAATTCACACTTTATCTTTCTTCTCCTGCTTAATTTCTTCAATTCCTCGACCAACAATTTTTATTCAACTAATTGCACAAGGCAATCTATTCAAAAAAAGACATTTTTTAATTTTTCTGTAAGTTAATTTTCAGGTTTTCCTAAATATGATATTCAAGGGCATTGGTCTCCATCTATAAGTATGTATGTTTGTTGATGCAAAGTTGAATTTATGACAAATATTTGTAATTTAGATAATTTCGTTTGTATAGAAGAATTCCTGATCAATTAAATTCATAAATCATTTAGTTGCTGATTCCTATTGTAGAATGATTTTCAGTTGTATCAACAATGAAAAACAGATGCTGAATCTGCTTTTGCTTTTGCTTTTCGAAATATCATCACCTATGCGATTCAATTAGAGCCTCTGCTTTTCCTAATCACCAAAATATCAGAAAGGAAAGGCTATGTCATGCAATCTCCCTCTAGATATGCAATTCACTTGCTATCATTCCTTCCTCAAAAGTTTCACTAAACATAGATTCATCGTTCTCTAGGATATTTGGTCAGAAATAACCTTGGTGCATAATAACAACACAATAGATCCGACACGGCCTTATTTGTGGAGGAGACCGGAGAAACAAAATTTATTTTCCATGGCGAAACTTCAATTGGAGACGAGTTTGTGCATTTTTGTGTCTTCTAGTACTTGTTTATTGTTTCCTTGGAGTCTTGGCCATAACTGCAAGGTTTTTTCGGTCCATTGTACAACAAACTCAAATGGTGGTGGAGATTCATCCTACTACCAATACAAAAATTATCAAACATGAAAAGGTTTGGAATTTTACAATTGCAGAGATTACACTCTTGGCTTTTGGAACTAGCTTCACACAGATCTATTTGGCTATGCAATACGGAGTCTTAGCCAACTCTATGTTGGAGGTTCAATTCCATTTTTATATCCTCTTATCTTATGTGTTGGATTTTATTGACTCAATTTGTCACCAAAACAAACAAATGCATATGGAAACGTTTTTGAATTGGATGAACAATGATTTAAATGTTGTTGATTGTGACATTAATAGGTTTAGGCTTAGTACACATGTTGGTTCGGCTGCCTTCGACCTTTTCCCCATCTATGCAGTTTGTGGTGGTTCCAAAAGTTGGAGAGGTGCAATAGATATAGATATGGGAGTTTGGAAAGTAGAATTCTTTTGGACCAATTACCACTTTAGTCTTGGCGTGCCGAGAGCTACCTAGAATTTATCCAACACTGAAAATGCCTTTGCTTTACTGGATTTGTTTCTTTTATTGAAATAACTAGGGACCATCTTTCAAGATATTGTAGCAATGTGATAACTCTCATTTTGTTAGAGTTATTTGTTGTTCTATACCCCTATTTTATTGTATCTTTGGTACCCATTTTGCTCATATTCTATATTTTTGGTCCAAAATATGTTAAGAGGTGATGAAAGGTTAAGAATTTAATTATTGTCTAAAAAACTCTTTATTGTTGGTAAATTTGGCATCTAGTTGGATTTGAACAAAATTATGATATTCATATTATTGGGTATTATTGAGATTTAATGCTAAGTTCAAATCTAATTACTTGGTTGCATGGAAGATTGAACCTAGTTGGGATGATGAGACTTGGATGAGTTCATATTGTACCATGATGTAATGGCTTTTCCATCACATTTATTGGTTGTACCTTCACCCTTTTGCAACCTTTCAAGAGGAGGTGACTTGATGAAGATTGAAGAAGACATGTGGTGATGGGTGGTCATTACCCATTGGACAAAGAGTTTGGGTCCCACCTTTCCCCCTATATATTTGAGGCATCTCCAATCCATCCAACATAAACTTTTCCAACACCAACTTTTCCACCAGCACCTTGGAGCATCTTCTTTAAAGCTTTGTAGTAGCAGAATTAGTTTATATTCAGTTTGTAATTTAAATTTCGTAATTTAGCTTTTATTCTCGCCACTCCATTGTGTGCCCTCTGTGGGCACCAGTAAGTATTTAATTTCAGTTCAAGTATTTCTTATGCAGCTTTCTTCTTCTATTTCTGTTATGCTTTCTAATTTCATTATGAGCTAAGCACCCCCTTGGGTGTGGGTGTGAGTCAAGCTTAAGGATTTAAGGGCACACTTGGGTGTTGCCATTTTTATTGATTYTTAARYTTGGTCATTTAAGTCGGGACGTAAACTCAACGCGGATAAGCCGATCACTTTGAAGTGTTAATATTAGATCCTTGATCCAGAGATGGGCGGATCTGAAATACGGCTTAGATGATGCACAAAGGTTCGAGAGAGTCTTTGATGATCACGCARAGATGCGGGTTTTGCATGTTTTTAGCTTTTGTTCAGATATTAGTCGAGTTTATGCTACAATACGTTGTGAGTATAAATCTTCAGACTAGTGGAGCCAGATATCTTTTTATCTAGTAGCTAAATCGGCAAGTTTAAGATTGATAAWTTTGGACGCTTTGTGGGCACTCTGTGGGCACAGTATATAAGAATTCACTTTCGAGAGAAATGAGTTCTTATAGAAATCACATGGGTTTCTAACCAAGTCGTTCMTGCTTTATTCTTAAGCAAAGCTTACACCCATACCCATCTTTTAATATTAAARGTTTATTTCGTATTTTTACGCTTTGCACCAATCAAAACTCAAATATTTTCTCAACCCGAAACATTGTTCAAGAAGTTCATGAAAGTCTCTGATTCTCAGTAAGTCCGGTCCCTGTGGAAAYGATCTTGGTACTATACCACTTTATTACTTGAAGCGATCTTAGTGTCGGCGTGCACTTGCACCGCTACTTTGGGGATTTTATGCCCACTGTGTGCACACTTACGATTTTAGCACATCACAATGTAACTCATGCAAACAAGGTGTAGGAGAGTTTGTTTGGGAGAAGGATCAATAAAAAGAAGTATATTTCCACGCTTTTGTTATAATTGTTCTGTATGTGTTGATTTAATCTCCCAATCTTGTAATATGTTAGTTTTTCATGAATTAAGACAAACTTTTGGTATATATTTTAACACTTTGCACATATAAGGTTTTAACAAAATTTTGTTTTTCAGATTCAAAAATTCATTGCAATTGTAGTCAAGATTTTATTTATGGTGGTTGCTCGTGCATGGTTTCTATACTAGAATTTGAAGATTGTAGCAAAACGTATGAAGCCATTCGAGTGCAAAGGTTTGTGTCTAGACTTACCTACAATTGTATAGTATGCTTTATTTATGTTTCGGGGACGTTTATAATTGTATAAATTCATATCGTGTACCCAACCAATGTATGAGTATAGCACTAGTTAATTTGGTTAAGGCACACTCATGGTAATTAAAAATAAAAACTTAATATTATTAAATAAACAAAGCAAAAACACAATATCATCAGTTAAATAATAATTGTTAAGGAATTGCGAAAAATACAAGTGTGAAAATATTGAATTCGGAATCAGGCAATTGTACGTGATGCATTAAAAGTTGTTCAACGTTTTAAGATGCACCAAACGAAGAGGGATTAGCCAATAAGCTCACATCCTTTTCCACAATCCATCTGGTCACCGACTTTTCCCCAAAAATCCCCCCGCACCCCCTAAATCGGCCACCCAATCTCCGCCGTGATCAAACCCTAACCACTAGCGTCATCAATCAGCAATATATATATATATATATATATATAGAGAGAGAGAGAGAGAGAGAGAGAGAGAGCATACACAAGTTTCAAGGATTTTAAAAACATACATGAGGCCACCAAAGAGGACGATCCACGTGATATCGTCATGGGTACGGCGGCAACCACCAAAGGTGAAAGCTTTTCTCGCCGTAGTCACCGGCATGGTGGCCTTGGTCTTGCTACGTGTGATCGTGCACGATCATGACAATCTCTTCGTTGCTGCCGAGGCTGTTCACTCCATTGGAATCTCCGTTCTTATCTACAAGCTCATGAAGGAAAAAACTTGTGCTGGTAAGTAATTAAATCAATTACTTGCATAATCATCTATATGCTCAATGTAATAGGTTTGCAAGTGTACCGGCCTTATGCATGTGGATGAGATTAAGATTTTGAAGTAGGTAATTTAGTAAGTTGTTCTATTTAATATGAAATTAATGATTCTACACAGGACTTCGCTAATGAATTTGTTCATAATTGGGGTTTTGTAGCAGAATGATGATGAATTTCTACTATATTTTTATTAAATTGGTCGCAGGTTGCCATTGGGGATATACTTTTATTTTAGATATTAAGGAGGTAATTCAAATTTCAAAATTGGTGTAAGATTCCAACAACTTCCCAAAAAAATTGATGTCTGTATTGAACTTTGTAGTCAGTCAGTATTGTTTCGTTAACTTTGCAGTTGTACACATATCAATTTTGCATTTGGTTTGACATGATGAATAAAAAAGCTAGCCCTTTTTTAAAATGAAGGGGGTAGGTTTTGCCTAATATTTTGTGCAACTGTTCCAATCGGGATTTCTTTGAGGCATTTGTATAAAACAAACTACTTTCTCTTTATTATTTTGTCAAATTGGCTTGCAAGGTACTTTACACACCCTCCATACCTGTAAACTAAGTAGTATGGCTTCTTTGAATTCAAGAAGACTTTGTTAGCGACATAAACCTTGTTACAAATACTTATTTATGGTTATTAGCATCAATTTTCTTACAATATATAACTATAATTGTATTAAAAACTTGTAGTTGGTCATCAAAGGTCAAAGTGCATTCTCTCTCGCCCCCTTGTGTTGTAAATTTGTGGTTTATGAACTTATATGGTTTCCTTCTCTTTTGTTTCGGTAAAATTGGGGTTTTCCTTCTTTTTAGAATATGTCATCTGGTCTGGTTTGTCAAAACTTAGAACTATGCTTACGTTCTCGCAATAAGCTATGGTAGCTGGTGAATTTATGTGCAGAGTCCTTGTCATGTTTGGGGCTTATTTCTATGTCTTAGGTAGATATATCTGGTATGTTTACGTGCAGTTGTGCTTGGAAATTACATAAATGCCATAAAGATATACGTGACACTAGTGGTAAAACCAGGAGTCCAGGTCCTTTTAAGTGTTGTGTCGCTCTTATAAGTTAAAAAATGAAGGTGCAAAGTAAAGTAAAGTCAAGTATTTACTACAAGCGAGTGAGGGAACTGATAAATAGTCGTTGCATAACTTTCAGCAGTAGACAGTAGACACCTTATGTACACATTTTAAAGCACAAAGTTCACATGGTATTACTATTTCATGCGGTGACTGCATGCCATTGCTCGCACATAAGATATCAACTTTTATTGGGCATGCTTTGTTCTGTTTCATATTCAAAGCCAAGAGCAATTATTTTAGTTTACTTTATGAGCATTTAATTTTAACCGAGATTAAGTTCTAAATAATGAACTATCAATCTTAGTTTTGAATATCTAAGAGCATTAAATATCTCATATAAATTCAGATAACTTTAACAGATTATACTGAAACCAGTATAATTTTATCCCTTAAGTTTCATCGTCAAATTTTGAGGATTCGATTCAACAATGTAAGCTTAAAAATTGATTGGTTAATATTCATCACTTTATGAATTATATAAGTTGTCATAGAATATCAGGTTAACAACAAAGTTATAATTTTGCTATAATTTTATAATGGAACTCAAAGACTTTTTGTTAAAATAACATCTATTAGGAGGCTCTATTATAAATTTTCGGATGAATTAGTTGGCAAAAGATTCATAGATGTTGATTTAAGGGTTGTGTAATTGTATTTGATTGATATAGGAGTTTAAACAACTTCTTTTAGAATTTTAAGATTTAAAAGGCTTGTGTTAATACACAGGGGTGGTTGGAAATTATTGAATACTTCAAACTAGGGTTTGATTTTGAAAAAAAAAAGCCATGCCGATACATTGAAGCAAAAAGGCTCTTACTTGGAGCATACCCTGCATGACAACTTACCAAAAACATGCATTAACTTATCTAGCTATAGCTGCATGTGTATTTTCTTTTGTGGGTTCGCTTATAGAAAGTATGTATTACATCATAGTAATTTCCAAATTTACCCCTATGTATTAAATAATCCATATAAATTACATGGCGTCATGTGAGACGATGGGGACTATAGTAGTAACGCCTACTGCATTGACTACGAATTAGCAACTTCTATGGCCAACAATTTGAGCAAACAAGCACAGAATTGCCTACATTACTGATTGTTTGGAAAGGAGGTATAACTAGTTTTACAAGGCCACGTATCATCTTGTGGTTCTCAAATGGCAAGGATAGTGAAGATGTCTTTGCATAGCATTACTGCATTAGATGGTGCTAAAGAAATTGTACATGTAACATTAGATCTGTGCCAAAGTTAGAAACTGCCGTCTGATGCCTCATGGACTGGTTAAATATGAGAATCCATTGTTAGACAAAGGAGTAAGCCACAATGATCTAACAATGATGACTATTTTTTTTTATAAGCACCAGTTTTCGATTATGTATTTCTTTCCCATTTGTATTCGCAAGTTGTAAATGTTAAACGGCCAAGTCGATTGGAAACTCAATTTATTTTTTGTAATGGGTTTCAGTTGTCACTAGTTCATACCTGTAAGCTTCATGTTAGTTAGGATCTCTTTGGTCAAGGTGATTCCTTTTGCTTCTCAGAGTATTGGTTATAGCTTTGAGATGTTCTCATCTTTTATTTTTTCTTGAATCCATGTCTTATTGTAGACTATATACGAGCAACAACTGTACATTTAACACCCTCTGGCTTATGAGAGTAGGAGATTACACTCCTATTAATTTCTCTTAGCTGTTTCGTAGGGATGGATATGCTGTTTTCAGTTTTCATAATTCATTCATGGAGGCTACAAATTTTATTAATATTAGATCCGACAGAAAATGGGCCATATTGCTTTCACATTTTCTTTATTTCCATTGTCTACAAGCTCGTTGGTCTCAATCAGTGTTTTGTGTGTTGCATCATCGTAGGTCTATCACTCAAAACACAAGAACTAACAGCTATGTTTTTGGCTGTTAGACTGTACTGCAGTTTCGTTATGGAGTATGATATACACACCTTGCTTGATTTGGCTACATTG
The DNA here is from genome assembly GCF_001531365.2 of Cynara cardunculus var. scolymus. Lineage (NCBI taxonomy): Eukaryota > Viridiplantae > Streptophyta > Magnoliopsida > Asterales > Asteraceae > Cynara > Cynara cardunculus. The sequence continues at coordinate 39,071,257 of NC_037539.1, forward strand.
GCTACAACAATGTGGGTTATCTTTATGATTCGTTTTAACCTGAAATCAAGCTACATGGAGGACAAAGACAACTTTGCAATGTACTATGTGGTAAGCCTTTTAGCATGAATCTTGTTGATTGTCTGTTTTATTTTTATCCTTAAAAAAACAGATGATTGTTGTGACCTTATCTTGTTAGAAATTCTTACCTGGATAATTGGATATGACTTTTGTTGTAGGTGGTTCCTTGTGGTGTACTAGCTCTGTTAGTTCACCCATCAACATCACATCATATTATCAACAGGATATTTTGGGCATTCTGTGTTTATCTTGAGGCAGTTTCAGTCCTACCTCAACTTAGGGTTATGCAGAATACAAAGGTCTGATATTTAAGAAGTTTTATTTTCCTCTTAGTTAACTTGTTTACTTTGGGTGACTTTTGTTTCTGTGTGTTTCATCTCACAGATTGTTGAACCATTCACGGCACATTATGTATTTGCTCTGGGTGTTGCAAGGTTCTTGAGTTGTGCTCATTGGGTTCTTCAGGTTTGATATGGAATTCAAATATCTAGGCTATACTTTTATAAGTGAAAACAAGAGAGATTGTAAGTATGTATTTGATAATAAGTATTGGTTTAGGTATTGGATAGTCGTGGGCATCTACTTACGGCCCTGGGTTATGGATTATGGCCATCGATGGTTCTTATCTCAGAGATCGTTCAAACGTTCATATTAGCAGACTTCTGTTACTACTACATGAAAAGGTGAGTCGACTGTGTTACTAGGACGTGGTAATAGATAGATGGTTAATAATAATAATAATAATAATAATAATAATAATAATAATAATAATAATAATGGTGTGGGTGTTTTTTCTTGTTTCAGTGTTTTTGGAGGACAACTTGTTTTGCGACTGCCTTCGGGAGTGGTGTAAGCCAAGCAAGCGAGGAAGCAAAAGTTGAAGTAGTAGATTTCTATATATATAGTAATAGTAATAGTAATAGTGGGTAGTTGATTAGGTCCATGATTTGTATGTGCATTTTGTGACATTGTTGCGTAGCATTTCAAACCAAACCAAAGCAACGCAACCACCCCCTTATCTTCTTCAATTATTATTATTAATTATTAATTATTAATTATTAATTATTAATTATTTAATTAGAAAGAAAGATTTTGTAAGGACAAGGCATGAGTTTGTAAGTAGCAGATGTAGTTTCAAAACCTGCCCCATGAGTTAGAACCTTGTAAAAAAGATAAATATAAAAGAGAAGGAAATGTAGATTGATCAATAATTGGGAGAGGGATCAAAACCAAATGATATTGTAATAAATAAAAATCAAAGATTAGTTTGGTTATAGATGCACAATACATAGTTTTGGAGCCAAATCCAAAATCAAATAATATACAAACCACTTTGTTTTTGAATAAATAATGACAACCATGCACAAAAAGCCTGGCATTTCCACCTTCCAACCAAATATTTGTACGCGGAATTGCCTTTCTTGGTTTATGCATCAATTAGTAATTTGTATTCCGAACAAACATCTATATATGTATATTACATACAATATGTATGCTCTTAATTAAACCATGCATATATTGTTCATGCATATATACATATATATATATATATATATATTAATATATATACACACACACTCATCAGCTGCATATATATATATATATATATATATGTATATGTATAGATTGTGGAGAGGCAGGCATGTGCAGCAAGATGCATACTATCAAACGGTAATTTTGTAAAAAAAATCGTATCACATCGTGAACCTATATTATTCAGACGATTTCGTAACCTCCAATCAACTACGAAACTGCCAATCTATACGATCAATAGTGTATATCATTAGCGAAAAATCTGGTTCATAATATTCATCAAAACGATGGATGATTTTGGCGAAATGCATACAAGTTTGGATTTGTGAACCTAATGAACATCACACACAC
>NC_037539.1:39073265-39096672 GCF_001531365.2 Cynara cardunculus var. scolymus
AAGTTTGGATTTGTGAACCTAATGAACATCAGCAATATGACATAAAACAATAACGAATCCCAACGTCTACATCTGTGTTATTTGTGCTGATTTGATATCTGTTAATATATGTGTGTCTGTGCACAAATGTCTTAATGCATCCTCGTATGAAAAATGTAATCGCTATGTGTGTGATCAAGTAATATAGCACAGTGAACATAATGAACAGCCCCTATATAAGCATGATATGATTTGTGCTATATGACATAAAACAGTAACAAAACTAAAACTATTATTACACAAAGTAGATAATTAAAAAGAGCAACAAGGATGTGAATTTACTGAAATTGAAAACTTAATGAAGAATGTATATTGTTTGCCATCCCGAAGTCAAATCTTTAATGAACATAATGAGCAGCCCCTATGTAGTTAGTCTTCAAAACTAAAACTATTATTAGATAAAGTAGATAATTAAAAAGAGCAACAATGATGTGAATTTACTGAAATTCAAAACTTAGTGAAAAATGTATATTGTTTGTCATCCCGAACTCAAATCTTTAATGTAGACGTGTTCACATTAGCGTGTTCATAGCTATCGTATGTTCATATTGGGACACTTATTGATCATTTTCTTCACTTTCAGAATTCGAATTCCGAATGTATTCATAGACGTTTTTAGCTTTTTCATTCTCATTGTCGTCGATCCGTTTTACTATATGATTATCCATATTACTCGGATTATAACGGAATCTTTACAAAATGGACTTTTTTCTAATTTACAATATCAAAACTATTATAGGAAGAATAAATGTAAAATTCAGTAAGATGAACACATGTGAAACTTCATGTCATTATTACATAAAGATCAATTAGTGATATTTTAAGATTTGTAACTTCCAATTAAAATATTTGGGAGTTACATAAGAATGATAAATTACCTAAATACTCTTACAATTAATATGTGAGTTACATTTGAACCTAACTAAAAAGTGGAACATGATTGGTTGATGTTGGTTAGCATAGTTTGCACGATAGTTTTGGTTAGTATTTGAACCAACCTATATATATATATAGAGGGTGGTTCAAATACTAACCCAATATTTTGTGCAAACTTTGCTAACCCACATCAACCAATAATGTTGCATCTTTGGGTTTTGTTAAAATGTAACTTACATATTAATGATAAGGGTATTTAGGTCATTAGTCATTCTTATGTAACTCCCAAATTATTTAATTGGGAGTTACAAATCCTACAATATCTCAAATTGATCTTCATCTAATAATGACATGAAGATTCAAATATGTTCATCTTATTGACAACTAATTCACATATGAAACCACCTACAACGAACATCATGCACGAACAGATATAAAGTACAGATATCGGTTTTATCTGCACAACCCCTGTTTTTGTTAATGTGCATGTCTCATCGTCGTGCATGTGTATCACTACGAGCATGCATCAAGGTTGAAGAACATGATCATATGACCAACATATATCGATTATAGTGTTCATTAGGTTCACACGGTGTAGCTAATGTTCATATATCTAGGGTTCACACGGTGTAGCTAATGTTCATATATCTAGGGTTCACACCATAGGGTTCACATGAATGTTCATACCTTGATATAGGCACGAAGATGAACGATTGTTCATACACATATTAATTAATACAAATTTTTGACCAATTTATCCTTTGAACAATTGTTCATACACATATTAATTAATATATTAATTAAATTATTGTTTATTTAATCTCATTTAATAATAACCGTTAGATGAGAAAATAAACGATTAAGATGGGTTAGCATAGTTTGCACAAAATATTGGGTTAGTATTTGAACCAGCCCCTATATAGATATATATATATATATATGGGTGGGTTCAAATAAAAACCACTCAATTTGTAAAAACCGTGAAAACCTCATTCAACCAATCATAATTTTTCATTTTRTTCATTTTTTTGTAATTATGAGAGGTTGATTAACCATTCTTATTGTGGAGGGTGTTAATCATGGATATATTATCATCTTCATTATTTTAATTTTAGAGAAATACATGAAACAGTTTCATTAAAATTTCATTAAGTAGTATATAAAACAATTTCATAACTATATATGAAACAATTTCATCAAAAAAAGTATTATATGAAACAATTTCACAAGATTAACAATTTCATGAAAAAATTTCATAAGATTAATGGCGGATGAGAGTAGTTTTTACGGTTTTTACAAATTGTAGTGGTTTTCATTTGATCGCTCCTCTCTCTATATATATATATATATGGTTTACTTTACAAACCATTCATTTCATACAAACCTTACAAACTAATCACATTCATCCATTTTTTGATGAAAGACCAAGATTGAAACAAACTAAATAAGTAAAGTAAAAAGAAAAAAGAACAAAGAAAAAAAAAAGAATTCATATTGGAGACACGAAAGACAAAACAGGGAAAAACATATTCTATGAACATGTTTTATTACAGTTGTTATTCATATGAATCCGATGCAATCATATATGACATATGAACCTGTTTCATTACAGTTGTTATACATATGAATTTGTTTCATTACAAATTGTTATACATACTTATGAATATAAAATCAAAGTAAAATTACTAATCGCTTCAATTACTTTTAATACTAAAATTAACAAAATCAATTTAAACCATTGATCAAACATGGTTAGAGATTGGTTTTTGAAATTAATATAAAAAAACAAGGTTAACAAATGAAGGAGGGTTCAAATGTTAACTAAGTTTATTGTATTAAATTTGTTAACCAATCTTGGCTATTGATATTTGAAATTTGAAATTTGTGGCTAAGATCATTAATGACATAAAGTGTAATTAATTGCACACATAGACAAGGTAACATAAGTGAACAATATTTACAAAAGGTATTTTAGGAAAATATTTTAGTTGACAATTAATGACCATGAAATGTTTTGTAACCGTCCATTAATGACAATAAGATGTTTTGTAACTGCCTATTAGTATCAATGTAACTATCCGGGAATTAATCTCATCATTGAATCAAAACCAACAGCAAGATCCCCGACACCAGATTCTTTCTACAGTTCTTTTTTTTGTTAATGATTCATATGTGAACAAATATTCGATATTTATGGGAATTGTTCATGTGTGATCAGGGGTGTATATGAAAAAAAAAACCCGTACATGACACAGGTGTGCATATATGTCAATCTGTGTTTGTATTTGACACAAGGGTTCATATATGTCAATTTGTGTTCGTAATTGACACAAGAGTTCATATATGTCGAGTTGTGTTCATATGGTTGTATGAATGTTCATACATGTGAATTTGTATTTATATGGTCACACATGTTCATCATTTTTCATATGTTCATTTGTGTCAATATGTGTTCATATTTATACCAACTGTACATATATGTCAATATGTGTTCGTAATTCACACAAGGGTTCATATATGTCAATTTGTGTTCGCAATTCACACAAGGGTTCATATATGTCGAGTTGTGTTCATTTGGATTTGATTTTTACTAACTTACAAAAATTTGCCCATTTAGATAGACATGGTCAATAGAGAAATAAAAACTAAAACATAATGTCTTGGACGAACTTTTGTAATTGTGTCATAAAATTGAATCTACGACATAAAAAGCTAAATATAACTAATATATGTCTATTTTTGGAGGTAGTTTCGGCCCAGATCGCTAAAAAATTGTTCAAACCACAGACCAAACCTGTCCGAGCGGTTTGACAATTTTTCAGATGGGACTGTAGCGCCAGACTGCTCAAACCACCAAAAAAGGTCCAGTTTGACTTGGTTTGAGCGTCCCATGGTTTTTTTGAACACCTCCACCCCTAAACCTGCTATATTTATTATGACAAAATTGATGTATAGTTTCCATTAGCAATTGGAAATTAGCGCATCATATTAGAATCAACAAGCAATAGAATTTTCTATTTGAAATGAAAGATGCAAATATAACAATAAATAGAATCCATCTATCATATCTTTCTTTAAAGACAACCAACCTACAAGAATTCCATTTGTTTTGGCTTAATGTCATATAAATTAAATGATTCAGTCATTTATTTGATACATCACATTGATTACCAAAAATGTATGTATGATTAGAGGTCGGAAAGGGATTTTCCACTGATGTAATCGACTACATGAGTGACGGCTTTCCCAAGTGCAATGGTAACTGCTGACAAGTTTTGCAAAAATTCCTCGGAAGTTGGTTTGTCTCCATCCACAATATCAGTTACGGCTTTTACAAACATTACTGGCACTTTCAGAAGATCGCTTACGTAAGCGACAGCAGCTCCCTGATGAAGAAGAATACAATAACAACTACTGCTACTACATCATCATTTGCAAATAAATAAGAAAGAAAAGATCCATGTTTACCTCCATGTCTTTGATCACTGCATCATTTGCAAGTATGGATGCTTCATCCTGTGGAGTCATATCCAGAGAATCTCCGGTAGACAGTTTGCCAACCTGGAACAAGATCAAATTTAATCTATGTAAACAGATCGCTCTTACAAACTAGGATCCAAATCGCCAAATTTATCATAGCATCAACCTTAAAATCAAGCTCCTTCACCAGATTTGGTGTTGAGCAACCCTGTCGCAAACCAACTCCATAGAGATCAAAAACCTGCACCAACGTTCAGTAAAAACTAATAAATCAAGGAAATTGCCTGCAAAATCTTTCCACCTCATGGCTTGTTTACAAATTCAACTGATCTATAAAAAAGTAACAGATTTATCGAATTGTTTACTACTATTTCTGAATCTCAAGAAAGAGATAAAAATAACAAGGAATAGAATTTGATTAGTTGATATTCAGAATAATACAGAAATTACTGAACAACAGCTCTACAAGATGCACTTTGCAGCCTTGTGTATTCATTTCTCAGGATACTGGTTCAAGGCCATGCAAGATGAGAGCCATAAACGTATTCATATCAAAAGTGCACCGATTTCAAGTTGATTCCCCAACATTTTACATGGAACTATGAAAACGAATATATTTAGCTTACTGGGATTGGTATCCTTCTATCATGAAAAGCAACTTCTGATGCAACATACACGTCACCAATACAAGCTCCTTTTGCCTGCAAACATCCAAAGGTTATATGAATTTACATCAAAGAACAATATTCACACAATCATCTGCTCTCTCATTTAAAAATTGTCAAACTCAGAAAAGGGATAGGACCGAAGATGGTAAGATAAAGTATTATTCTAGCAGAGACTCAGCACTCAAGCATGATTATAAACCTTTTCAAGCACATGGTAAAATACCAGTATACCGTGAACTTATTGATCTAGAAATTATCAAAATAGAATTGGGATACTAAATCACACTAAAGATCCTGACCTTCATCCCACATAAAGTAGAGACAGTTCACAAATGCTGTTTCTCCAACTAAACAAATGACTCAAAATATAGTCTAAGAAATATAATGAATCAGCATAACATCCATACTTTAAAACCACCAGCAGTCCCAGTATTGATGATGAGGTCTGGTTGCAAGGTTTGAATAGCAGCATAAGTCACAAGAGATGCAGAAATAGTACCAACGCTGTCAACCCCTGAGGAAGAAATAATTCCAAGGATTGGATAAGTTCATTTATGTGAAAAACACATTTACATGAATACATGGTGTATCAAAGACATCAGTATATATCAAAATTGTGCATCTCACCATCATAAAATAATTTATAAGAAGCTAAGAAATTAAGTGCCCCATGTATTCATGAGTACCATGATATATGATATGAATGCATAGTCCACAACAGAAGGTCGCAGCGGAAGCTTCTGATGACACTAGTCTTTTCTATTTTATGTCCACATTTTTTTCTAATGCAAAACGATGTAATTTAAGTTTGATGACATACATTTCGCAAGAATATTTTAAATTAGATATGAAAATTTTAAAAAGGAAAAAGAAAGTGTGCTTTAATGAGTTTAAAACAATAAACTCATCAACATCAAATAGTAAACTTAAACCATGAAAACTTCAAAATCAAGTTTAGAACCATTTTTGGTTTTCTTGAAATGCAAACAGTTAAAAATTACCATTTTCCCATCTGGTTTATAATTTTCTTAAATGCAAATGGGAAGACAAAACTGTAAATGTTGCTAAAAATGATGCCTAAGAAACAAAATAACAATAAAACTCGATTTTTGAAACCATACTAGAATGGTTGGATCTCATTCTGAATGTCGGACCTTTTGTAGTTTGTATAAGCAAAGGCAGTTCTCATGTTTTCAAGTCAAGTGTTGAACTAAAGTCATTCCAAATTCATCACAGGAAGTTTCATTATATTTCATGTTCTTGAAATGGTGAAAGATTTTATCAACGCTGATGCGACAGAGAATACATACTGAGAAAGTATGAACCAACCAACATCATCAAGAGCTGGGCCAATCAAGGAGACAAAACATACACAAACCCAGTCTACACAAACCCCAGAAAACGATGACCAACAAGGCCTACATCGCACTACAATAAGAAGCTGGAAAAACGTAGACCAGAAACTGGAAACACAGACCTGCATTATCTTGCCCACGATTCTCTCTCTTCTCTTCTTGTTGCCAGAAACAGTTATAATAAAATTCCCAAAAATATTGCAGATTTTCCCATTAGAAAAACTTCTAATCCTAGGAAACTAATCTAACAACCAAGCCAAAGCATCTGTTTTGAGTAGCTAAAAGCGTAATCAAAGACAGAAAGTAGACCTTCAACTTTAGAAAAAAAGTATTCTTCTGGACAGCATACACTGTTGTTTTTGGTGCATAAAAATCCATTCAGGAGCTTCACGAAGGTGTGAAGCATTGGGTTCGCATACCTGAAGGAAGTACCGCATAAAGTGCAAAAGCTACTGTAACAATCTGTCCCACTTGAATATAAAAGTAGATTTATGAACTCCATATAAGCGAGCTACCAATAACTCACCATAGTTTTAAGTTGGTTCAAAAGTTATTGAGTCAGCTTGCTGCTTTGTGTTTGGAGCGTTACAAATGGTATTAGAGCTAATCCTTCTACCATCAGGATGGTTAAGTTGGTTATGAAGTTATTGGATCAATCTGAGGCTTGGGGCGACTTAAACCACTACTCTCGTAACCATGGATCAACATTAGATACTGTACCACTCAATAACCTAGTTCATGAAAAATAGGACAAGATTAACGGAGAAAGAAGAAATCATCAAAAGTTAATGGCAGCAAGAAAGTAATTCAAGGGAAAAAAATCCCGACAAAAGGCGAAAACTGATAGGATTTCAAATTGGAGATAATTAAAGGTTTATGCAGGAAAAATCTCTGATTGGAAAGGGGTAGTTCGATTCCAGAAAAAATAAAAGTTGAGCCCCTGTTACAATGGATATTTTAAAATAAAAGGCGGAGGAGGGAGATGGCTTACAGGCTGGAACTCCGTGAGGAACCACTAAACATCCACAATACGTTTCATGTGGTTACCTTGAAGAAATGTCTAGCATATGTGAAAGAAAAAACAGAGATACCGCTTCAAGATGTGAATGTGGACAAGATATTGAGACTTACGTCAAAGAACCAAAATCCAGTATTTATCAAAAGGTCAAGAAGTTGAGGGTCCATAAGATTTCTTTAGTAAAAGTTCAGTGAAAATATCACACGTAACAGAGATTTTATGGAAACTCGAACAAGAAATGAGAACCAAATACCTAATTTGGTTGCCTAGAACTAATTACGATGACGGAATTATATTAAGAGGAAAGTTTGTAATAACCCATGTTTACTGTTCTAATTAAGGAATTTTAATTTTTTTGTCGATGGGAATTAAGTTCGAAAATTGAAGAGTCGGGAAGGGTGTGTCATTCCCTGGAACATAAGAACAGCAAGTTGGGAGTTCCCAAAGGAAACTCCAGAATCCCAGTGATTCCCTTCCCTAATCCTAGACCACAACAAATATAAACCCATATTCATACAACTACATTTGGAATGAAAAATGACTCAAGAACAACAAAAATTGGGAGGGCACACGGAACAAAGTTGTAAGACTAGGGATGAGTTTGAGTTTTTGACCACCAAATAGTCGAAATAAAGTATCATTTGAACCTTTAAATCATAACTTACTAAAACTTATCAAATCCTTCACAGTTTACGATCAACTGGTAGGGTTGTGGTGGCAAAACCGCAACCAAAGTGCTGGGAATCGAACTGACCGCCAATGTACGGCGGCATCAATGTTAACAGGAGGTAGAAACCTACTATGTGGGGATTATAGTGCCAACTACGAAATATTAACACAAGAATGTTTAAGGGATCTTAGAATCAAAAAAAAAGGAAGTTGACCCAATCAAAGCTGGAAATGTTAGCAATGATTGTTGCTAACAATTCCAGCTTTTACAAGTGTTAATATTTCTTTATCGACACTCTTGTTAACATTGTTGCTGTCATACATGAAGGTTGGTTCAATTCCCTGGCACTTTGGTTGCGGTTTCGCCACCCTACCAATTAACCGTAATACACGAAGGAATAGATAAGTGTCAGTAAGAGCACGGCAAAAGTGAGTCGTGAGCATAGTCAACGAAACCAGATATGACTTGTGATTAAAGTATGTGTATTTATGTAAAAGTTGCACTTATGCTATTTTGAAATGTTATTTGAAATTATTGACGTCATCATTGCATAAAACAATAACCCTCTCGAGGTCGTAGGCTTACCCAAACTTTTTAAAGCACGTGCAACCCAAGCTATAGTCCTTGACTTAAAGGAGACCATGGAGAAGAAAAATTGAGTCGAGATGTGTTGAAGTTGTAGCTCAGATTACGGCACAACTTTGTAGTTCGACATTATTATGTTTGTTGAAATCTAATAGTAGATTATTAATACCTCATGAAACTTGACTCTTTATTTCAGTTGTGATGTAAGAAATGGTCTTGATATTATTTCGAGGGATTTGAAATTCTAGAATGTTACAGTTATTGTCCAACTATAGGGTCGTGAAAGAAGTCCTTTACAGTCAGTCAGAAAGTTTGTTTCCAAGACTTATTTTTCCGGTACCTTTTCCTAGCTTTGAGTTTTTGTCTACAAGAAGCGATACCTCTGAGGCCACAACATTCTTGAAGATTTTTGCTTGGATGACTTGCCTTTGATGCTTTCCAAAAAGACTTGCTTTTGACAACTACATCTTTCACCTATTTGGATTGCTCAACCTTATACTCCATTTTCTTCCTTTTGAAGACATCCCCAAACTAGAAAACTCTCCTAGGATAAATTCTCATAAGACAAATATTGTTCTCTCATCCCCAATATTATAAATCCTGTCTCCATACGCACACATTCACCATCGTTGAGTTTCTTCTCCTTCAAGGGCATTGTAACCTTATTTCTTCACTAGTGGATTTCTCGTGGTCTCCTCCATGTCGTTTTCTCCCGATTTGGATTTCCACATAAATATTGGTGTTGTCTTCCAACTCTATCTCTTTGCTTTGTGTTGGATGCATATTTATTTTTTGAATCATCATATTTGTATGTTGTGAGGACTTTGTATTGTACAACAAGAAGACCATTGTGTGTTCAAGCTAGAGATTCATTGTGATTACTAACTTCTCCCTTCTTTGACTTACATTAAACTCAATAGAAGTAGATATAGATATGCATGACGATATGGAGTCTCTACAAAAGAATGGTACTTCGGAGCACTTCTTCTTCCCGTTGAGAAGCCAGTTTGTTGTAAATGGGTGTATAAAAAGAAGGATGGGATACTGGATGTTGAAGACTATCGATTTCAAAGCTAGACTTGTGGCAAAGGAATTTAGTCAAATCCTTGTTATAGATTCCAGGTCATATTCTCTCTCGTTGTCAAGCATACTCCTATTTTGTACCTTGTCAAGCATTGTTGCTTTAAAAAGATTTGTAACTTAGGCAATTAGATGCCAAAAAACATTTTTGCATGGAAAGTTAGAAGACATTTTTACGTACTAACCCGAATGGTTTATCACTGTTGGTAAAGAAGACATTGTGTGTCACCTGAAGAAATCTCTATGTGGCCTAAAGCAATCACCGAGACAATGGTACAAACTTTTTGATTCTTTAATGATCTCACACGGTTTTTCTTTGTTTGTATGATTGTCGTGTCTACACAAGAAGTGGTGAAGATAATCAATGGTGTACCTTCTATTTTATGTCAAGGATACGCTTATTGCAGCCAAGGAAGAAATCCAAGTTGTTAAAAGTTAATTGAGTGACGATTGACAAGTTTAAGATGAAAGTTTTTTGGCATGCACGAAAGATCCTTGGAATGAAGATCATTAGAGACCAAAAGTGAGCATTTTGATTCAAAGTCAAAGAGGCTACATTAAAAAGATCTTGAAAAGTTTCAACATGATTGGCAGCAAGGTGGTCCTGTTTCCAATCCCGAGAAAGCGTATATGTCACATGTTTTCAAGTGTTGTGAGATCATTGATGTATGCAATGATATGTATACAAACCAATTTGTCCTATGTCATAAGCATGGTAAACTGTTTTATGCTCAACTCGGGAAAGGAACATTGGAAGACGGTACAAACAATACTAAAGATACTTCTTTACACAATGAAACAACTAAAGATGGTGCCATTAGGTAGACACGGACTATGAGGGTGACTTGGATGGAAAATGTTCTCTTGTAGGCTATGTTTTCACCATTGGCTTGTATGCACTTAGTTGGAAGGTTGTTTTGCAACCAATGGTTGCTTTATCTACTACTGAAGCAAAGTAAAAGGCAACAACGGAAGCGTTTAAACAAGTGATGTGCCTCAAAGGCTTATTTGGTGAACTTAACAACAATTTGGTTGTATACTTAGTTTATCGTAATAGTCAAAGTGTTATCTTCAAATGTTTCATGAATGCACGAAGCAGACTGATGTGCGATATCATTTTGTCAGCGAAGTTATTGCTAAAGGCGACTTCAAGGTGAATGAGATTTGCAATGAGAATCAAGCAAATATATGACAAAGGTTCTCCCTATGGGCAAGGACTAAGTTCAATTTATTTTTGTACTTCGTCAATGTTTGTGGTTTGAAATAGCCCGTGAAGGTCTTGGCGGAAGAGACTAGTTTCTTGATGGTTATTTTCAAGGAAGTCAATACTTTTCGCTAGTATGATGATTTATGCTTTGACGAGCCTCATTCTTGGAAATTTGATTGGGTTATGTTCTTTAGAGGTGGATATCGAGTCAAGGTGGATAATGTTGTTTATAGTGCCTAAAAGTCCATTCAAGTGCTTCACGGGCATGAAGCATGGTTCACATGAGTGAAAAAAGTGCTCCGAAAGTGTAGAAGTTATCATCCAACTTCAGGGTTATGAAAGCACATTGTTTCCTGCACTTATTTTTTCAGCACATTTTTCCTTGTTTTGGGTTTTTTTGTCTACAAGCAACCATGCCTCTTGAGCCAGGAAATTCTAAGAAATTTTTGCTTGAAAGACTTGCCTTTTACAACTACATCTTTCACCCATTTGGATTGCTCAAGCTTAATACACATTTTCTTCCTTTTGAATGTACCCCCAAACAGAGAACTCTCTTAGGATAAATTCCTAGGAGATGAATGTGTTTTCTCATCCCCAATATTATCATTTCTATCTCCATTCACACGATCACATAGTTGAGTTTCTTCTCCTTCAAGAGCCTTGTAACCTTGTTTCTTCACTGGTGGATTTCTCAATAGTCTCCACCCATGGTTTTCTCCCGAATTGGGTTTCCACGTAAATCTTGGTGTTGTCTTCTAACTCTATCTCTTTACTTTATGTTGGATGCATATTTATTTTGTGGATCATCATATTTGTATGTTGTGAGAACTTCATATGGTATTACCAAGTCACCCTTGTTGTTCAAGCTAGAGATTCATTGGAATCACTAACTTATCCCTTGTTTTATCTTTGGTTAAACTATTCTAATTTGGGATTTAGTTAGCTTAATTTCTTTCCTGTTTTACAATACACTGCAAGAAAGAAAGGCCTTTCCCATGAAAGTGAGACAAATTTAAAGATAATCAAGAAATAGATTGTATAAAGAGAGCACAAAAAAGAAACTACGTTATTCTTACCTACTTGATCAGAAAAGGAAGTTACTTGATCATTTCTGACTTAGTCATCCATTTATGTTTGTATTAGAGATGAGGCAATATGTTCTAAAGATATTCCTGCATGAAATAAAGACCCTTCCCAACCTGGTGGGTCAAAATTCACATAAACAAAGACAAGGCTAAATAACCTGTAATTCGCATGATTATTGCAGCTATATTCATGTGTAGTCCCTAAAAAACTGCTTAAGGCTTTCTCTTGGCTGTACCTTTGAAATTTGTAATACAGAAAACTGGTAACTACTAAATGCTAGTGTGCCCATTTGCTTGGAATTTGGATGTGTAAAATGTTTCTATTGCGTGACTCGGGTAGAGGATTAACATATTTATAATTATCACATGAAATAGATAATTGTATGCACTAACAGAACACTTAAGACTCATCCATAACAGCATACGCGATTAATTGGACCCACTGATAACACCCAACACTCACCTAAAACAGCATCCTTTCCTGGCCAAATGATATTGACATTTAGAGCTCTGTAAGAACCATAATAGCGGACCCAAGGAGTTCCTTTCGGAAATCTGCATGATTGAATTTACAAATTACATTCCAAGTAAAAAGAAAAAGATGGAAGGAACAAAGTATTTGCAGCGTAAGGGACATAGCATAAACATATGGCATACACATGAGCAATCTTTTAGCCTGCTGACTCATCAATAAAGTAAGATTGAACAATGGGAGTTGTTATATCCAATTAGTCTAAAACAATTTTGTGCTTGCAAAAAAGTGCATAAATTTATCATCTTTAAACTTTTAATTTCCATGGTCCTATAGCGTTATGTGCAAAAAAGTCAAATGGAGAACTAAAGTTGTTGCTATACAAATGATTTTTAACCAGAATTCAGGACAAAACACCCACTGCATAATTATTTTTGTCAAATGTTAAATAATACGTAGGAAAGTTAAATAATCTGAAACCCTTGAACCCTAAAACTAGACTAGAAATAAAATCAACTAAATAGGAACAAAAATGAGAAGGTGAAAGAGAGAAAGAGAACACACATAGGATTAGTGTCCTGCGTTAGCTCAAACGCATTCACAAGAGGAAGTGCTTCCGTCTGCATAGCTACTCAACAAAACGCAACTCGATCAAACGTATTAGTAAAACCTAACTATATCGAATAGGAAAACAAATCGAAAGAGAAAGAGAATGAGAATGACCGATGATGATAACGATAGTAGAGATGGGGCGATGTTGATCATCGGATGAGTCGTGGCTGATGCTGTTATCTTCGTTAGGAGGAGGAGCCATGATCAGTGTTTACTTGTCTCTCTCGGCGAGAGAGAGAGAGATAGAAAAGCGTTTTGGTTTGATTTCAAGTATTCAACTGAGGAAGCGAATGCTGATTGCTGAACATGAACAGAAGGTGTTTCTTGATGGGCGACTTTCATACAATACAAAGTCGGATCTTTTTCAAATGCTGCAAATTTCACAAATATCTATTCTAAGTTTATAGAAAACATTTTATTATCTAAAATCTTGAATATTTTATATTTTTTCCCAATCCTATCCATTGATTTTCTATTCAGAATATATTTTCTAATCTGATGTAAGAAGATTAGGTAAAAAGCTTTAATCTCTAAAAATATTATTTATTCTGTATATACTAACAAAGCGTAATCGTATTTTCGATCTTGGTTTTAGTTTGAAGTGACTATGTAAAAGAGAAAAAACATTAGTTTTTCTTCCAAGAAAACCACAATAGTACAAGAAAACGAGAATGCCCATGCCTAAAACCGCACTCCACACAAAAGTCTATACGACCTAGGCCAAGTCGCCCACCTTCCACATTAATACTATGGTTGATTACACAACCTTGGCCACGATCCAGGTCACCCTGGACCTCTTGGATGTCCAAAAACGCCCTTTTTCTATCATTTTGACCCCACAAAATGTGAAGGTTTTAAATCGCAACCAAACACCAAAACAACTTTTATGTCATTTTTTGTATTAATTTATTTTAAATGATAATCAATAATTTGTATGTCATGTGGTACATACCTCAACCATCTTTTCGCGTGCACCCAACTTTGGCCACTATAAATAATGAAAATGAAATTCCAATGCAGTTCATTTATAGAAAAAACAAGATTAACAAAAACAATCAATGAAAACTTGTCTTTTTCACATGAATTTGAACGCTAGTTTATATATAATAGCAATTTAGGTCTTGCCCATCCACAACATGTGGAAATGAAGTCTGGACAAAGTTTGTGTATGAATTAAGCAACATATCAATTTCATTGGTAACAAATCAAGCCATCTATATCAAATGTTTTAAAGACCATGAATCCAAAGACTAGGGGTTTCCATCAACACAAATTGCTACTACTTTTCTTCATAACAACAATTACTCCTATGACTAACAACTCTCATGTAAAAAAACCATCAGAGTTTTGATGTTCCACTCTCTCTTAAACTCATGCATTGGGATAAAGCATATGCAAGTTTCCTCATGTCATTTCTAGTGTGTGCCGCACTCAGAGTGATCCGCAACCTGCAACTTCCAACACATACAATTAAATCTTTTCTAGACACTAATAAAAGAGGAAGGAGCAACCGAAAAACGTAGCGTACCTGCATAAGTTAGCTGGTACCGTTGGGGGCCTGATTGCAGTTATATGAAACCCACATTTCAGCATGTGCCTAGATGTTTAACAACAAAACTATCAACTATATCGTATGGATTAAAGAAAAACAAAAGAAAGAAAGAAAGAAAGAGAGGGACCGGCTGGCTTGCAACGCTTGCTCTTCACATCCTACTATAAGGGAAATGATGGGACTTGCAATAGGAATTCCAGTAAGAGCGCGAAAGTCTTGCACTCGCTTCCAAATAGCCTTTCTACGCCATGTCTCCTTCTTTCCCACCATCATAGCAGCTAACAATAAATAAATAAATAAATAAATAATGCCCATATCATTTGCTCAACTAAATAAGTAACATTTACCATGTGCAGCAGCAACAATTGGTATAGGAGTAGAAGTTGAAAATATGAAAGCACGGCCCCTTGATTGTATCAGTTGTTTCCACCTTTTGCTGGTAAATTCAAACATAGATAAATATCACTTGTTGAGCACCACTAATACAATAATAAAGGGAGATATGATGTGATATGATATCAACCTGCAGGCAATGAAACCACCATGACAACCTACAGCCTTGCTAAGAGTGCCTATGCATATATCAATATCACTTGCACAATTGAACTCCTCAGGTACACCCCCACCATTTTTGCCACAAACAAGTGTTCCATGAGCCTAGGGATCAACAGAACGTAAGAGAAACTAATATCTCATCATACCATCAAAAATCAGCTAAAAATTTGAATGATTTTCAGTACAAGATATTATTTATAAATAAACACAATAAAATAATCTTATCGGTAAATTCAAAAAACTTACATCATCAACTACCAACAAAAAGTTATGCTTCTTGCGAAGCTTGGAAAGTTGGATCATCGGTGCAAAGTCTCCATCCATACTAAACAAGCTGATAAAAGTCACAAAAATACATCCCCTTAATATACCTATCATAACACAGATGCAAGCCAATAGTTATGATTTGAACACCTAATAAGAAACAACACTGAATCAAATGAGATGCATGATGTTATACCCTGGGTAATAGAGTCGATAGGTCAAATAGAGTAGACTATGGTACAAGTGTCTAATGCACCAGTAGTCTGGTACATATGGATTAAGCAAGGAATTGTAGCTTTACGTAGTATGAGGTTAGAAGGGTATCGATCAATTTAGTGTGTGTTTTGGGTGAAAGCCTTGGGAGACATCCGACAGTCTCAAAATGCCTGGAAATCTATAGTAACCTTTCCAATTCCATATTGAAATCAATTGTGTTCATCAAACCATCAAGGGTACACCACATGACAACCTTTGTATAGGTAGATAATGACAAGATATGTAAGCCATGCTTTCAAAGAAGAGCAAAACTACAGATGAGAGAGAATGCAAGTGCGTGTGAGGAACGAAAACATTTCTCTTCTTCTACAAAGCAATTGTGCTGAGTTTGATGGTTGTAAACTTGTCATAGAGTAGCCAGTCATCCAAGCCATAAATAGAGCATAAGGACTGTACAGAGATTGCATTCAAATAATTCCAAAACCATGATCTCAATGCTATCTGTAGCTTTGAATATACTGTTTTCACCCACTCCTATTGCAGTTTTTCTGGCAATCCAAGCACCATTCTTTAGATACTGTAGTTTGGAAGCTAATATACTCAGCTAGTTAATTCAATTGCAAATGGTTGCAGTTGTAAACTGTAGTTTATTCTTTCATCGCTTCTCTTTTTCTACATATATGAGGTGTTAGGTACATAATCAAATATAAATTAAGTTGATATTAAAACTACGTTTCTTCTCCAAGTTGATACAAGTGTGACATTTTTAATCTTAAAGTGAAACAGTTAACACTAAACAAACACAAGCACCTTACCTGTCTGTCACAACTACTTTTTTCTTAGCCGTGCAATTTGATCTGCCAAGTAGAAAATGTAAAGCCTTAAGACATAAATGTGGAAGCATAATTCAAATAAAAGTGAGTAACGGACATATACAAAGAAATAGAAAGCGTACAGCAATCCATTAAGGTGGGTCATGTCACAATGCCTATAGATAAAAACCTGTAGTCTTCCTTGTCGCTCCGCAAGACGAATACCATCTATTATCGATGCATGATTTAGAGCATCAGAAAATATTGCAACACCAACCTCCGAAGGTGTTTCATTTACAGTTGAGAGAGAGCCAACATATCCCACTACTGTCATAAAAGCCATATTGGCTGAAAACCCTGTGGGACATAGAAGGCAATCCTAGAGTAACCGTAAACAAGACTGTGTCAGCTTTCAGTTAATAATTTTGGAATTAATATATAAACAAACCGTCACAAAACCAAAACTACATAAACATACATCAAACACCAGTTGGTTATGCAAACTACATATTTCTCATATTTTAACAGATGATAAACTGATCGTTTTGCTCACAATGACAAACACTGATTAATAAAAGAGCAAGCTAACACCTCTTTGTTTTTTGACTCTGCCAAACAGGATTCCAGTAGTCTGTGATAAATTGTATAACCACAGATTAGAGCAGAACCTCTTGGGCCCATCCCATGTTCTTGAACTGCCTATTTATAAAAAGGAAATTATGCAACGTTATCACAGACTATATATTATACAAAAAGATTAGATAAAAGAGCTAACATCAAACACCCACCTTTGCGGCAGCCTTTGCAACTGTTGGATGTGAACTTAGACCCAAGTAATCATTCCCAGAGAATAGAAGTAGCTTTCTGAATGGCTTAGGGCATGGTGCCACTTCACTAACTCCAATGCCACACGTCAGCTCGTCCCCTGTAAAAATTTGGTTAACCAAATCAGATGGTTATGCTTGAATGCTATCAATAATACGAAAACAAAATTCTAATACCACATATAAACACTTAGTTGCTTGCTACTCTTCAAAAAAATATCGAGGTCCTTCAAATAGTTTAAATGGCCTATAGAAGATGCTTCTGTACAAACAAGAATTTCTAGTCATACTTGTTAACCGAAAGTATCAATGACCACCACAAAATGATTTTGTGTGCAATCGATCATAAAACATTTACAAGTCACTTGGGTTTCTAAACTTAACCATCAATACTCTCTTTGGAAAACCAGCACAAAACCGTGCATGACGTATTGAGTAATTTGTGTTTACCCAAATCATTTATGAGAAGGAAGACATCACACCGTAAATTAAAATGATTATCTACCATGTCAATATATGATACTACCTAAGCACAACAAAACATAGAATTTAGTTGGGTATCGACATTAATTGTTCATACAAGCTTGAAAAAAATCATTATGAAGTGTGCATTTAGTTTATTCTTTGTAAATGTATGTACCAAAAGAAAAAAGAAGAAAAAACAACGAAAATCACCAAAGGGCCATTGGCCAAGCGGCATCCGGTAACCGCAACTTTGTGGAGGCTAGAGGTTCAAGTCTCACCAAAGGTGAGAAGTATGTGTGAGTTTAATTTACCGTATATAAATGTTATATACATCAAACATAACATTGAAAATCTGCAACCAAAAATAATACGGAAATTGACTTTGTCTTCCTCAAAATGTAGATTACAGTGCAAATGCTAAAAGTTGAATGTGTTAGATCATACCAGAACTAGGAACATCTTGGACCCATCTCTGAAATGTAGACTCTGCAATCTCTATTTCAACAGAAGCCCTATCCCATTGACGAATACCATCAAATACCTCGAAAGCATGGTCAGGTTTGGGATCAATTTCAAAGGGATGATAGGGGTAATTAATGGGTCGTAGAGACCGTAAGATTTTCATAGACTCCAATCTTGAAAGCGCCTGCTCTACCCATTCGTCCCAACAAGACATCTCCACTCTCGAACAAAATGTGAAGATACTATCGAGTTCTCCAGATTCAGGGGATACTTACCAATTTTTTTGTGAGCATTGTACTAATACGAGGCTCTGTATGATGAAAGAAGCTTTGTCTGTAGTCTGACTGTGAGGTCGAGGAATGGAGTCGATTGGCTTCAAAGACGTCTTCAGGATTCAGTTCGGTCGATGAAACTGAGGAGGAGGGACGTTGGACTTAATTTAGGTCAAACTAAACTGTTCAGAAGTTGGAGGCCCAGGTAAAAGCCCAGCCCATAAAATATCAAGAATTTAAAATGTTTTTATTAATTTTGTAAAATTTAGGTTTCAAACATTTGTAAAATTCAAAATGTTTTTATTAATTTTCTCCATTCTTTCTCGAATTTGGAGAAAAAAAAGGAAGAGATGGAAAAGAACGAAATGAAGATAATCTTTTTGTTTGTGTTTTTAAAAATGAAAGACAACTAAGTAAATAAAAAGTTTTGGAAGAAAACTTATGATTTCTGTTTTTTTCATTCTCTTTCCTTTCACGTCTATAAGGAAAGTTTTGGAAGAAAACTTATATTGCGTTTTCAAAATTAAGAAGAAAATAAATGGAAATAATTTTTTTTTATTTGTGTTTCATGTCGTATAATAAAAAGATCTATTTTTATTAGATTGTTCATCGATATAACTTTTTAGATTGTGTTGTAATTTGGTCTTAACAACTTACTGTAATGTTATTGTATATGACTCAAACTTGTTGGCAAGTTCTATTAAGTAGTATACTAAACAAGAACGTTAAACATCCTAAAACGCCATTAATTTTATTGTAGTGCTGGGTTGAGATGAATGAGAAAATACATGACAAATGTAGGTTGGTATATAATGCATAAATCCTGCAAATTAAAGGACAACCATTGATTAATTAGAAATGGCACGCACTTATAAAACTATTCCATCGTATATTTAGTGGTGTTGTCAAATGTCAAATACTTGTCACTTGTCGTTAATTTGTTGTTTGAATGTGCATGGAGATATTCCTATTTAGAGGAAGTTTTTAATGATTAAAAATCACGAGAATCTAAAAGAATTAGTTATCACAAACTACTAATTCGTATTAATTAAAGGCTGCTACATGACTTGAGATATTACAATCTAAAAGAATTAGTTATCACCTTGGTAAAAAGAAAATTTTGATACACTATAATATATATATTACTGTCTTATTTACAATTTGTAATCCAAATTAAATGCACCATCAATCTAAGCCAATGAAGCATGCATGGTATTAGTTTAGATGTATTAAAATGTTAGTAGGAGGAGGATGATGAGGATTAGGGTAGTAGATGGAGCAGTAGAAGCAGCATTGGGAAGCATTGGAAAAGTGTGTGGAGGTGGCATCACACAGTTTTCACCACCAAAATAGATGCTTCTGGGAAAACCCCAACCATTGTGTAATGTGAATGTTGCAGGATCCTTGCCTAACACTATCTCCGTCGATACTGAACCCACTCCATCCTTTTCTGCGTTCAGAAGGTCCGTGTTGTAGTAGTCGATACCCCAAAACAAGGCTACATCATCTGCAACCAGCTGATAATCATTTAGTATATGTATAATATATAGGAATTAGGAAGTCTAGCTAGACCTTTTAATTTTAATTTTGAAAATATAATATGAAAGTTGGCATTTAATTACCGGGGATCCCAGCAGTGTGGAGCAAGGTGCTGTTGAAACTGTAAGTTGTTGCAGATGGACCAAAACCGGGATGATTCACCAACAGGTTCCAGTTAGTGTAGTTTCTATCGTAGTTTAGATTGGTAACTGTCAGTTTCACCCTCCAGTGATCCATATAGTTGTTTTTAATGTGCCAATGGACTCGAAGGGGACACATATGATTACTGCATCTCACTGTGTCCGAACTACCCATGAATTCTGTCTCAAGCGAAGAATCATGACTAGAACCACTGCATGCATGTCCATCACATACACATGTACACTCATTAATTAGAAAACAAGTAATTACAAATTAACTAGGTTTAGAGAAAAGATAGATAGATAGATACCTAATGCAGAAGGATGTTTTCTTGTCTGCTGGTCTGCATCCACAACTGCATTGAGGGCATGCTGTGATTTGTGGGTTATAAAATGTTGATAATGAAACACAACATACTGGCATTTTGTTAGCCAGAAAACTAGAATATGTGCATGTTGCTTTCCATGTTCCTGGAATCCCAGAATGATTTGAATTAATAAAACTATTGAATTTGAGCTAGAAATTAATTAACTAAATACTTACTAAAAACTTGTTCTTCTCTTCTTCCCCCAATGACCAGAGAAACTGTTGGTTCAGTGTCCTCCAGAGGGCTACAAGTATAGCCAGGTCCGGGTACCAATAAAGTAAGATTTATAGGCATCTGTACGACTTGCAAGTTACCCACAACCATGTTGAAAGAGGAAGATGATTGTTGAGCGTTAATTGCTCTGGCAGTAAGAACACCACCATGCATGAGATCAACTATTTGTGGGGTGGGTATGCAGCAATGTGGTATCTCATCTTTGAAACTAGAGCAATTCCCTTGGTGTGTTGCAATAGCACCGGATATGGACCAAATCACCTCCTTGTTGCTCCATGTGAACCCCAACTTCCATCCAGGTTTGTTTACATGACGATATTGATAGTAGTTTTGGATACTTACCCTTGCCTAAGATATATAACCAAGTAATTAAGATGATCAATGAGAATTTTAAATAACGATATCAAAACTCTCCTTTAATTTGGGTTCTTGCACACTGCACATTAATAGATACGATCGACTTGTTAAGTTACAACGAAAATTTTCAACTTGATATCATCAGTTGGAGATTGAGCTAGGATTCACCTATATTAAGATAAACCAAGCAAAAATAGAGAATCTTGAATTGAATTAAAGAAAAAGTTAAGTAACCAACCACATAGCCATCATGTGTCCATTGAAGTATGTCGAAAGCTACTGTAACATTCCCATTTGGATCCAATGGGTCATAGCAATCTGCAGTAAGATAGATAATCCTAGCTGCTGATTAATTAGTAAATAAAAGTAGTTAATTAGTTGCATCAATTAATGCAAAAGGGAAGTAAGATAGATGCCTGTGAAACTGCAAATCGCAAATAAGAAGACCAAGATCAACGAAAAACACCATTGGGGCTCCATTAATTTGTTGAGTATGAGTAAGTTAAGATGGAAAAAAGTTGCAATGGAAGGGGACAAAATATATATCCTACAATGGTATGAGGAAAAATCATCTAGATGCCAAATTCGGTGTGAATAAGCCAAATATCATTGAAAACTTCACCAGATAATAAAAGACAAATTCAAATGGAACAAGCTCTCACTCTCGCATTTGGGAGATTACCCATGAATTCTAATATATATATAGAGAACGTTCAAATGAAAACCGCCCTCATTTGTGTAAACCGTACAAACCACCCTCATACGTACATTTCATTGTTTAATCTTATGAAATTTTTTCATGAAATTGTTTAATTTTGTGAAATTGTTTCATATAATACTTTTTTTGATGAATTTGTTTCATATATGGTTATGAAATTGTTTCATATAATATTTAATGAAATTTTAATGAAACTGTTTCATGTATTTCTCTAAAATTAAAATAATGAAGATGACAATATCCATGATTAACACTTTCCACAATAAAAATGGTTAATCAACCTCTCATAATTACAAAAAAAATGAACAAAATAAAAAATTATAATTGGTTGAATGTGGTTTTCACGGTTTATACAAATTGGGTGGTTTTTATTTGAACGCTCCCCTATATATATATATATATATATATATATATATATATATATATATATATCGGTGTTGGTTCAAATGCTAACCAAAATTATCGTGTTAACTTTGTTAACCGATCTTGACCGTTAATTTGAATAATAAACGGTTGTGATTTAATGATATTTAAAAATTAATTAATAAATWAATATTTTCAATTAACATATGTGAACAAAATATCAAAAGGTATTTAGGTAAAAAATAATATATCTTTGATACACGAGTTGTCAGACATATGAACAACTTGTGTATATCTTCAAACCACATCAAACAAAAAAGATTAGACATATGAACAACATGTGAACCGTATGAACATCTTCTGTATCTTCATGAGCCAACTCTGCTATATGTATAGGAACACCTATGAACCAAGACATCTAAGGTTTTGTGTTTTCATACGTGTTCACATGTTTTCACATGTTCTGTGTGTGTATGTATTCATATGAACATCTAGTGACTTGAATATACATGAACACTTATGAATCACGGCATCTAAGGCTGTGTGATTTCTGATGTGTTCATATGTTAAATGTGAGAACTGTCAATTAAAATAAATATGAATTATAGAACGTGAACACGTGTGAAACCTCAATGTCAATATTGCATCATGATCAATTGTGATATTTTCAAATTTGTAACTCCCAATTGATTATTTGGGAGTTACATAAAATGACAAATTACTTAAATACCCTTGTATTTAATATATGAGTTACATTTGAACCAAAGGAAAAGATAGAATATGATTGGTTGAGCTTGGTTAACATAGTTAACACAAATAATTTGTTAGCATTTGAACCAAGTTCTCTCTCTATATTATATATATATATATATATATATATATATATATAGGGAAACGATCAAATGAAAACCATTCAATCTGTAAAAACCGTAAAAACTTCATTCCACCAATCATAATTTTTCATTTTGTTCATATTTTTGTAATTATAAGAGGTTAATTAATCATTTTTATTGTGGAGGATATTAATCATGGATATTATCATCTTCATTATTTTAATTTTAGAGAAATACATGAAACAGTTTCATTAAAATTTCATTAAGTAGTATATGAAACAATTTC
>NC_037539.1:39097497-39100618 GCF_001531365.2 Cynara cardunculus var. scolymus
TATATATATATATATATATAGGGGAGCGTTGAAATTAATAAAAACCACTCAATTTGTAAAAACCGTGAAAACCTCATTCAACTAATCATAATTTTTCATTTTGTTCATTTTTTTGTAATTATGGGAGGTTGATTAACCATTTTTATTGTGGAATACCAACTATAACACCTTATACTTAGATTTAAAAAGAATTTATGGCAAAAATTCGGCATGAGCCGTTCGATAAGTCGTGTTTTGCCATTTGTTTTTTTTACCTGTAAACATTTGCTAAAGTAATGATTCAAAATAACTTACCATACAAAAGCTATGATTACTAACTAGTCTTTATAAAGACTAGTTAGTAATCATAGCTTAGTATTTATAAAGACTAGTTAGTAATCATAGCTTTTGTATGGTCAGTTATTTTGAATCATTACTTTTGCAGGGTGTTAATCATGGATATTATCTTCATTATTTTTATTTTAGAGAAATACATGAAACAATTTCATTAAAATTTCATTAAATATTATATAAAACAATTTCATAACCATATATGAAACAAATTCATCAAAAAAAGTATTATATGAAAAATTTTCACAAGATTAAACAATTTCATGAAAAAATTTCATAATATTAAACAATGAAATCGACGTATGAAAGTGGTTTGTACAGTTTTTATAAATAAGGGTGGTTTTCATTTGATCACTCATATATATATATATATATATATATATATATATCGGGCCAAGTTCAAATGTTAAGTAAATTTTTTGTATTAACTTTGTTGAACGATCTTGACCATTCAATCTTTCAATAAACGGTTGTGATTAATCATGATAAAAACTTATTTTTTAAAATTTAAAATTTCATAAAGATAAATGAACAAATTTGAAAAGGGCATTTAGGTTAAAAAAAATTATGTAACTCACATATCATTAATTGGGAGTTACAAAATCAAAAAATTATATGATTTTTGTTAATTTAATTTTGTTAATGTAAGAAACATATGAACACAACTATATATACATATATATAGAGAGGAGCGTTCAAATAAAAACCACCTAATTTGTACAAACTGTGAAAACCACATTCAACTAATCATAATTTTTCATTTTGTTCATTTTTTTGTAATTATGAGAGGTTGATTAACCATTTTTTATTGTGCAAGGTGTTAATCATGGATATTATCATCTTCATTATTTTAATTTAAAGATTTACATGAAACAGTTTCATTAAAATTTCATTAAATATTATATGAAACAATTTCATAACCATATATGAAAGAAATTCATCAAAAAAAGTATTATATGAAACAATTTCACAAGATTAAACAATTTCATGAAAAAATTTCATAAGATTAAACAATGAAATCGACGKATGAGGGTGGTTTGTACAGTTTGTACAAATGAGAGTGATTTTCATTTGATCGCTCATATATATATATATATATATATATATATATATATATGAACCATTGTGTCAAATACGAACAAAAAATTGATATATATATGAACTTGGACTGCATAACATTTATGAACACAATATGAACATAATAAGAATAACTACAATACGAAATGGAAATAAATAAATAAACAAGTATGAACACAATATGAACAGCTTATGAATAATAGTTCATTCATTATAAATACATTTAGAAGTGATCATTTGTCAATTGGAGTTTTATACATCATTGCATCGACAATGTTTAAGGTTCACCCATTGTTCATATATGTTTCCGGTCTTATGTGGTTGTTCACCTCTTGTTCATATCATGTTCACCCCTTGTTCATATCGTAAAAAAATATATGAACACATAACCGCGACGCTATGAACACCGGGTACAAACACTTACACAAATATAAAGATTTGGTATCAAGCTTAAAAAATAACACTTGTGTTCATATGATAGAAGTAACATGAAYACAATGGTTCATGATTCATAAAAGTCGGCAATATGACAATATGAAAATGGGTCGTGCATGTACTTCCGTTTGAACATGTGAATTAGGTACGTATTAATAATTAAATAAAAAAGTTATCAACTGTTAGGACTGAGAAATCAATATTAATTGTATTCGTCTTGAAAGTTTATAAATAGTCTAATTGTAAAAAGTCAGCGTGTTTGACTTTTCTTATAGAAGTTTGACTTTGACTTTGTTAGTAGGTTTGACCATATAAATAGGTAGTGGTTTTTGTAATTACTGGAAAAGAAGATAATAATTGTAAGATTTCATACGTAATTAGAGTTTGACCTGATTTGTAGAGTTTGACTTTCTCTCTCATTGTTCTTAATATTCGTATATGTGTTCTTGATGATCTTAATGCAATATCAAGATTCTGATGATTGTTGTGATGAAATGAAGAATTGATCAGTGATTTCGGACTCACATCAACGCAATATGAACTACAAAAAACACAACACATCATAATGAACATAATTTCAATTAAAAAGAGTATAATAAAATATTAATCCATTACCAAGACATTCGTTTTGGTTAATTTTTTCACTTCCCGAACTCGACCTCCGATTGTCACCATAAACCATTTTAATCTTCTCAATGTTGTCGATTTTTTTTCCAATGCATTTATCTATAATAGCTTGAACAATACCGAAATTTTACTACCGTGTTTCCTCCACGAATCAAAAACTCATAAAACAATAAAAATGAAAGATCATGATTAAAAAATAAATAAAAATATCAAATGTATATTTTTAGAGATTTTATGATTTTGTAACTCCCCTTAAATGGTATGGGAGTTACATAGCAAATGAAACTACTCAATTATCTTTGGCATTAAATTGTGAACATGATAAAAACCTAATAGAAGAATGAATTGTGATTGGTTGACATGGTTTGCAAAGTTAACAAAAAAACTTTGGTTAACATTTGATCTTGTATATATATATATATATATATATATATATATATATATATATATATATAGACTTGGGATCATGTGAAACCAATGGTTTTCCGTGAGACCCGTAAGACCAATTCTCAACCATTGGATTAGATTTACAATCGTCAGATCTAAACATTCATAAACGTCACGAGACTTCTCAATAATTACAAAATTGTCACCTTGCAACTTTAAAGCATTAGATCATTAGATTATAAAGTTGATCAATGAACATAAATTG
>NC_037539.1:39104577-39105905 GCF_001531365.2 Cynara cardunculus var. scolymus
ATATATATATATATATATATATATATAGATATAAAGTTGTTATCAAGGAGCATGTAAACACAAATTACAATTATCGCCTTCACCGACGACCAAGATGAAAGCATTTCTAGGATGAAAATCAAAAATCCACTTTGAGGATTCTTATGCTTCCATTTCGGCATTCCTGCAATCTACTAGTAAATAATAAACTAAATTATCCTGATTAGAATAAGCATTGTTAATGCCTAATCCAATCCAATCTGGCATCTTTGGAACAGACTGTATACCTATTTGGAACAGTTTTGGCAATTTTGGGTTGGGTACAGTGGGTTGTATAATCATTTGATGCAGCAACCATCTACCCTATGCTGCATCATCAAGGTTTACCTCGAGCCACAATCTGCCCAGTATAGTAAAGTTCGAAACTTTACTCTGTTGAAAGGAATACTTGATGATTTAAGTATGGATTTAWTTGCTCSAGCTTCAATTGCRAACAATTTTAAGCTGGAAATCTTCAATTGGTTTCAATGGTGGGAGGAGTCTGATCTTGATAGATACATGTTGAAGAAGAATGTGCAGCTCCATTTGTGCCCTAATTGCCGACTGTCATCTGCTTCGGGTATTGGTCGATTGCAAATGGGGAATCGAAATATCAACATTGCCTGCTGGTGCCGTTTGCTAATGAGAAATCAATTACGTATGGGGAAGCGATTACTAATGGGGAATCGAAATACCAACATCGCTTGTTGGTGCCGATTGCAAATGGGAAATCGATTGCTTTTGGGGAAGCGATTGCGAATGGGAAGTTTGATTGCCCAAAGTTTTGATGATTTCGACAGTGTTGTTTCAATCATGGGGACTGTTAATCGAATTGATTCTCGCAACTGCTTAGGTTACTTGACTCGGTTTTGGACTTCTCGGCTTATAGCTGATTCTCGCAACTGTTTCGGTTTTGGACTTCTTTGCCAAATAAGTCTAAATGTTATGGGCTGCAAGATTGGGCTTTGGATTTGTACAAGGGAGCTTCCTAAACCCTTAAAGTATTGGGCTTTCAATTTTGGTAGGTGGACTCATTATGCTTTTATTCCTTGGGCCAATTTTCATAAGGATGGGGCTTTATTATCTATATTACCTCATTCCTTTATGGGCCGATTGATGATCAAGAGGGATGTCAATATGAAGAATTGGGCCAATTCTATGAGCAAGGCTGAGTTATGGAGAAATTWCATYKTGTGGCAGGTCAATCTTTGGGATTTAATTTCTAATTACCATCTTTTGGCTAGGCCTTTGTTAGTTGTTTTTCCTAAACACTTTTTAGGAAGGTCTTTTATTTCGCTTGTTAAAATGGG
>NC_037539.1:39106318-39119523 GCF_001531365.2 Cynara cardunculus var. scolymus
ATATATATATATATATATATATATATATATATATATATATATAGATATATAGTCAAAGCTTATTTTGAAAACTAAAGAACTGATCCTAGCCCTCACACAATCAAAATCGAATTTCATTGGTCAATAATTGTGGCTTTGACTGGTCAAGAATTACGGTTATGCAAAAAATAGAGCAAGTAGTTTCGTAACTTTTATAAATAGACGGCAAACATGTTCATATATGAACTATTATATATATAATACAAATCAAATGCAAGCCTTATTTAATCTCAGCACTTGATTTTTCTGATTCCTAATGAGTTTATTTTTAATTAGTTATTAAATAAAAGAGCGATTATGTATTTTTACTTTTTTTTAATTAAAGACAAACTTTCCAATTTAAGTGGACGGGTTTTAGGGTTCTTTAATTTTTTATCGTTTTTATTGATACATATTTAAAACTGTTTTTAATATAATCGCTAGTTTCATAGTTTTTTTTATTTGTATGAGTTTTTGTTGAAATATTGGATAGTTTGACTCTTGAGGGTTGCATATACAATAGATAATGAATTTAATTACTCTCATATGGCGAATGAGACATTTATGTCCAATATTTTTAGTGATTTCAATTGTTTGGATGTTAATAAACACAATCCGAATCCTGATGTTGAAGTCGATGCAGTTTCTTGTGATGGGTTTAAATCGTTTATTGGAGTTCAAGGTTAGTAATGAGCTTTTATGTTTTGTAGTTTTAATAAGTATTTCGTGGTTTTTTTCCATGAACTCATTTGAACTTAGAATTTGTTTGTTTTAGTGCATACAGACAATTCCTTTTATGATTTCATATATAAAATTTCGTGGTGTTCTCCATGAACTCATTTTAACTCGGAATTTGTTAGTGTGCATAGGGACACCGCCTTTTATGATTTCATATATGAAATATTCACTAGAGTCATATATTCCATCGGCAATTATCTTGATTTTTGTTAGCATAATATGCACGTGTGATGTTTGTGTTTTTTTATAGTTAATAATGAAGAGAATTTTGAATCTCCTGGTGGCACGAAATTTTGGATTCCGCGTGTAGATGATGATGTGAAATTCGTATTGGATATGAATATCATATTTGTTGAAGATGCTAAGACTACATATATGAAATAAGCTGAAAAGTGACGCTTAATGTGAGGCGTTCCAATAAAGAAGAAAAACAAATTTGAAGATGTGTAGTCGAGTTATTTTTTATGTAGTAAACAAGGTATGCCTTCCAGAAAGGAATTTTGATTCATTGGATTTTGTAGCGGTGATAGGAAGCATCAAAATTCAAATGTTAAGAGACTTTGATTTAATGTTCACTTATAAAAAGAAAAAAAAAGGCGTTATGTGGTTTATAAGTTTGAGAAAAAATATAGCCATTCATTGTTAAACTCCGAAAATAAGAGGCTTTCTCGTAGTAGAAGGCAACTACAATATACTGATTTTAGGAATGTTTACAATGCTTCGCAAGCTAGTATAGGTGCAACTAGAGGTCGTAGGATGCATGATACTATGAAGGGTGGGTATGAGTTAATAGATCCTACAACCGTTGACTATCAGAATGCTAGAAGGGATATGGTGTCATTTGTAGATAATAAAGATGCACAGATACTTGTCAATATGTTGACGGAAAGGAGGTCAACAGTTCTCGAGTTTTTTTTAATACAAGTGTGATGAACATGAGTTGCATGCAATATTTGGTGTAACACCTGGAATTTCTAGCTTCTTTCATATCCTTATAACCGAGTGTTTAACTTGGAACTTAATGGTTAGGATTAATCTTGGTTTGGAAATGGTTTAGGATGTGTTTTGTTTTATAAAACTTATTGGTAAATGACTTATGGTTTGGGGTCGGGTTATGCAATTAAAAGGAGCTCATTGTGCCCATTTAACCACCCCCGTGACCTAAGTCGTGTGGGAAGTCGTGTTACTCACTGTTTATGGGTGTTTCGAGCGCGTGGGCGACCTACGCCGCTACCTTGGTCGCGGGCCAGGTTGTAACACCTCATCTCATGCATTGCATGTAACATATACTTCATAGAATAGAAATACATGTTTATACACCACATAAGTCCCTTAGTACAAGAATCTACCAGTACTGAATACATGGTCCAAAAATTCAAAATACAATTCTCGTACTATCAAGTTTTATCTACCAATACTATACATATCATTAGCAAATCTCCATGCAGATATACACGTAGGGAATTTTCATATTTTTTCTTTTCCCTTACCGTCTGCACCTCCTGCAATACATATTTAAATCACAAATCAAGGGTTAGACCGAAAGGTCCAGTGAGTTCCCCTTTTATGTTATTGCAGGGTGAAAATCACCAAATTTTTTATATAAAATAACTTTTCATATATATATATATAACAAATATATGAACAAGTATAAGCATATTACCAGAGTCTTTTACTTTTCAAGCCAAATTCTCTGCTTGCAAATAATATATCAAAAGCCAATTAGGTATGTATTAACCAGGTATATCATAGTACCACTTTTAAACCTTTTAAATTAAATAAGGTTTATTTAAAGTTTCAGGCCAAACCTGTTATTTCATCATCAATAACATTCAGACTATGATTTCCAATAAGAACCATGATCCTAAATCTTTAAATCACAAAGAAATAAAGATTCCAGGCCACGGTAATCTTAAAGGATATAATAGTAAGAGTTATATTACATAACACACATATAAATGCCAACCTTATATCCAAATGTACACCTCTCCTTGATATGCCACCCTTATCCTATGGCACATATCTCCTTGATATGCCACACTTATTTCCTCATCAAAATATTTCACAAAATATTTCACAAAACATGTCCACAAAAAATAGACCGCAGTCAATGGATTATTATCAGTTCAAAATCATATTTATCAAAAATTCTCATTTCTTGTTTAAAAGAATCAACATGTTAAGTTAACACATAATCCGGACAAGCCTTGGCCGGACTACCAATCTGGACGACACTTCTCATTGTGTCCGATTTACCACTTAGAATAATTCTCAAAACCTTGTCCGGATTACTAATCCGGACAACACTATTCATTACTTGTCCGATTTACCAATCCGGACAATACGAGGCTTTGTCCGATTTAACAATCCGGACACCTCTTAGTCGTATTCCTACTTCTCCGTTTAAAAACACTTAGCATAATTCAAAGTTCATAAATCGCTCAACTCATAAACCGGCCAACACTTGATCGGATTATCCTTAAACCGGGTGAGACCATGTCCGGTTTACATAAAACTCGCTCAACACCTTGTCCGGTTTACATATAAACTGCTCAAGCTTTTACCCTATTTATATCTAAATCGCTCATCTCATTTGTCTGGTTTTACACTTAAACCGGGTGAAAGTTCATGTAATTCAGTTTATGCAATTCATAAAAAAAAATACATAAAACGATTTAACCACTCACCTTATAAAATCTTTTTAGAGGTAATTTTGAACACACTTGAGTCCGCTTGATTCAAATCAAAAGCAATCCGGACGAGCTCTCTCAATACTCTTCTTAAGTTTTCAAAATGGCAAGAAGAAGAGTTTAAAGCCATACCTCACATATATATACCCTTCCAGAAATGGAAGGCGGTAGAAAGTTTAATTTTAAATGCATATCCTCACATATAGAACTCATGCATACATATTTATGTATGGTCCACAATCATGCATACTCATATGCATACAAATCTTATGCATGTATTCACATAACACACATACCATGAACATATATCATGCATATATATATATATATATATATATATTCATGGTATATACATACATTATTAATGCATAGAACTTTCATATTAGCATGATCAAATGTACCAAACTTATCATGTTGTTACATAAGCACATAATAAATAATCACATATTAATTACCTTAAGTGATAACCCGGATCCGGTTATCACACAGGTCGTGTGGTCCCCTGTTTGGTGCAAAGAAATATTAAAAGTCGGATTTCATCCCTAATTTTCTCATAAACTCATTCCTACTCGAAATTCCTTCTTCTTTCTTCATTGAATACGATTTTTGGAGCATTTACTCCCTTTCTCCAACCATTTCAAAGCATCTAATCATATTCAAGCCTAGTCTTCAAGATCCAAGTGTGTTCATCTTCTTCCTCAAGCATTCTTGATTTTCTAGGATTTCACCAAGACCTAGTATTGTGAGTTTATCCTATACTTTTATAAAACCATATACATGTTAAAATGATGGCTTTTACTTCCTCCAAGTTTCCATTACAAGTGTTTTGCATTTGGTTGATTTTGGACCATCTAGGTCAAAGTTGGACAATTTGAGGAAATCGTGTATCTTGAGAAAATAAGAATGGTTTAAAACACTTGGGAAATGATTATTTCAAAAGTCTTGATGGATTTGGAACCCAAAACTATAATGTTCTTATATTTGGAATTTTGATAATAAAATGGGATTTTACTACTTGATGGGATTTTGTGTACAAGATTATTTCTATTGGGTATAACTTGGTATATATATATATATATATATATATATATATATATATATATATATATATATATATGTGTGTGTGTGTGTGGGGGGGGGGGCTAGAATTCAATGGATCAATAGGCATAAAAGCCAGTTTCTCTTATAAATGTGCATAACTTTTCTACTAACTATAGACTGAATTTGGTTGATGTCAATGTGCACGTAATTACGAGCTTATCGTCTCATTGGACTATATACTTGATTTGGTTGATGTCATCGTTTACCTATCTGACTATATATTGGATTTGGTTGATGTCATGGTATTCTTATCAATGAGTAACGCTCTTATAACATTAGTTTGTGGCTTACTTACATATTCTATCACAACGAATGGTAAATCAGGTCTCCCCCATCATCTCTGGATGGTTTATGTCCTTCCAAGGGTAAGCGTGAGTTTAAATATATAATCGACTTGTTTTAAAGCTATTTTTCTGTTTTAAAGTTCTGTAGCTTTATTCAATAACTGTTTTTCTCACTAGACTTTAAGCTTAACATTTTTTTTCTTTCTAAAATGGTATGTATATCTGGTTCTCTTAGCGTTAGGGCTCCCAAGGTTTTAGTGGCACATTCTTGCCGATAGAGGCATTTTTGGGTTTGCACCTTTGAGGGTAATTGTGGAGTTACTAAATGCAATTCTTTTGAGCATTTTATCGACACCTGAATGTAATCTATATTTTGTATAAGTGTAGATTATTAGGTTGTTGTCTAGCATTCAGTCTTCAAATGTTAACTCTTACAATATTTCCTCTTTTATTGGGTGATTTTTATTTACTAAGCTTACATCTCCATTTAAGTATTTGATTTAATGTGTCTCCTATCTTAGGGGTGTTAGATTTTTGGCAGATGAGATCGCTAGGGTAAACTATTAGGAATGTGGTGATAAGATTTCGTTTGACGCTACTTCCTGGACTAACAGGTGTGTCATATTGATGGGTGTTCTTTTTTGTACTATTTTTTACTCGCATATGAATTGTGCTTTCACCTTGTTCGTGTGTAGGCAAGCTATGATTTCATTACCTTTCACAACGATATATAACCATAAAATGGTTGGTTCTGCATTGGTGAATCATAAGACCTTTGAGAATTTTAAATGGGTCTTAAACGCTTTTTTAAAAGCCCATGTGAAGCAACTGTTGTTTGTGATAACAGATCAATATGCATCTAAGAAACAAGCCATTCCAGCCATTTTCACTGAATCGAAATATAGGTTATGTGTGTGGCATATAATGCAGAAATTGCCGAACAAGGTGAGTTATTTATGTACATGTTTCTTACTTTTCATCAGTTGATGATAGTATTTTTGCTAGGTTTTTTATCCATTAACTTCTTAATCCATATTACCGTTGGCTTGGATGAAAATGCTAGTTTAAGAAGAGGATAAATAGATTCATGAGAAACGTTCACATCAGTCTAGAGATCTTTTAGGTTGAGTGGCACGACATCATAGAAGAATATCCGTTCCAAGGTAACAATTGGTTGAATGACATGTACGAGATTAGGCATATGTGGATTCTTGTATACTATAAGGACAATGCCTTGTCAGGATTGATGAGGACCACGTTAAAATCCGAGAGTGCAAATGCCATTTTCAGTATGTATGCATCGTATTGTAACGATTTGGCAAACTTCATACATGCCTTTGATAGTGCAATTGAAAAACAGCGTAACGCACATCATTCTCTTGAGTATGTGACAAGGAACATGTTACCGCTATGTGCTACGCTTTTGTTGATTGAGAGGAATGCTTCTGAGACGTATACACATACTATTTTTTTGAGGTTCAGAAGGAGATTAGGAAAGTGTTGGTCCCGTAAGGGGTCTACAAGAATCGAAACAGTTTGTAGAAGGGGGGGGGATGAATACAAACACAGTATTTTCAAATTTAAAATATATATTGATAGAGAAGATCAATACAGATTTTACAAGACTGTTTGCAGAAAGATAAGGTAATGAAAACCTATCTAAACAATCTTTGGTTACACACAGATCTTTAGCAAATACAAGAAAAGAGAATGCTAAAAGAAAGATCATTTACTTAAGCTAGAAGATGCTTGAAGTAAGAATAAGGTTAGAGAGAGATGAGCGCTCTCTGCATGGAGAAGAAACACTTCTATTTATACGTAGTGCATTAAATGATCATTTAATGTAATATGGTAGGTTTAGAGTGCATGTCAAGCCTTAAGAGGAAGGCTTGTCCTTTGCTACAGTGAATAGTACAAAAGCACTGAGCAGACATCCTTGCCTAAAGTTGGTGGACAAAAAGTCGACTAATCGGCTCCGTACCGTACTAACTATTGTAAGGGTATGGGTTTTTCCTTTGTGTGCATAAGGATAAGACAACAACAATCGTGCTAAGCAAGCTTCCTTTGATCGCTGAATGCTGGAATGACCTGGAGGCCTCATCATCGTTCGCTGAAGCTAGAGCAGTCTTCACACATGTATAGACAGGCTTATAATCACTGAATACCGCTTCAGATCACGTACTCGCCAGTCTCTAATCTTCAGTTTCAGTCTTCGACGTTTGCTGAAGATTCTTTGGTGTGAGTGTTGTCTTCTTGAAGTATTGCTGTCTCTGATGAGTTTACAAAGCAAGTTCTTCAGCGATCACTGAACATACTCAGTGATTTGGAACTGAAAATACAGAAATACAAATACAACGTGAAAGGGAAAAGAGATTATTATCAAATCACTGAGAGAGAGAATCAACAATCTCCCCCTATTTGATGATAACAAGATAACATAAAGAAAGTTATCTTATCAAATAATAGTAAGGAAAAGTTACATATAAAGTACATGTCCCTTTTTACTATTTTGGGATCTTTTTCAGTTTGGTCAGTCTCAGCTTGAGAAGTTTTCTTAAGTTATATCTAAGAAAATTACAAGTACGGAAACTGAAACTGAAAGCTTACTCACTGACTTATAGATTGTCAGTAAATGATGAAAGTAATATTGGAACTCATAGACTTGTGTCCCTATTACTTTTTTCAGGGATCTTTTTCAGTGAAGTACATGGAATACTCATTTTATTAATCAATGGAAATAATACAAGTATTACAGTACATGTTCAGAATTTACAGAATGTAAATACAATCAATGAAAGAAGATATAGAGAAAGAATTTACAAGGTAAAGTGGATTGTTGTTACAAAGAGAATCTTATTCTAGAACACTTAGATCTATGTAATCAGGTACATTTTCACCAAGGTTTCTTCGACGTAGGAATTCCCTTCGTATCTTCAGATCGACGAATTTTCCATATCATCTATCCAGAGCAAAAGATAAGCCAAGTGATCCATTGGACATAGATGTAGCTCTAACATTCTCTGAAATCTGACTTCACCTTCATAGTCAAGGAATATAACTCCTAACTCAGGTTTAAAATGCATAGAGTTGGGTGTATAGGGACCCTTATCTGGCAAGTCAAGATTCAACATAGAAATGTCAGTACTCATATGACCCTTCAGGACTTCATCTAAGGAGAACCTTGTTTCATGTTCGTTTCTTAGGAATGGTCCACCATTAGGATCAGAGAGCTTTAGTTTCTTCTTCCCACCTTTCTTCAGAGTTGGCCGGTCAGGGACCTTG
This sequence comes from Cynara cardunculus var. scolymus, assembly GCF_001531365.2. NCBI lineage: Eukaryota > Viridiplantae > Streptophyta > Magnoliopsida > Asterales > Asteraceae > Cynara > Cynara cardunculus. The sequence continues at coordinate 39,114,432 of NC_037539.1, forward strand.
ACATACCTGGACGTCCTTTTGATGAGCTCGTTGATGGTGTCCTCGATAAGTGTCTTGTGTCTCGACTTGGATTGCTGAATGGCTTGTCTGATCTCCATCCATTCGCTGTATCCATAGCGGCCAAGGTAGGAAGGGTACTCGGTAACGGCATCAAGATTGTCCTTGGTGATGAGCATTGAGACCAATGTTCCACCGTCTTTAGATCGTCCACTGATGCTGACGCTGATGATTGGACCGGGACTGAGTCTCTTTTTCAGCTTTGCTTCGCTCCATTGCTTATCCTTGTCCTCTAGCTTCTTCTTCTTTTTACATTCAGCTTCTGCTATCGAAAGAAGTTTAGCTTGGGATTGGACAACACTCACCGTTTTCTTGGACTTCTTCTTGGGAAGGACTTTAGCAGCTAGTGACTTGGCCAGCTTTAAGCTGTCTTCAGTCTGCTTCTTTTGAAGTTCTAGCTCTTCTTCAGCCCTTAATGCCTCGAGTCTTTTAGCTTCAGAAAGGAAGTCAAACTCACCACCACTAGAGGTACAAAGAGGAATTTTTACTCTAGTATGGTCGAGCGACTCCTTAAGCTGAGACATCTGCTGGTCTGTTGGAGTAAAAGAGCTGGGTTGATCAGATACCCACTCCAGTCGACCGCAGGTTATTGAAAGGATATGAAGTTGATACTATGAAGTGATCACTACCTGAGAGGTAGAGTCTTCAAATAAGGTTTGTTGAGGGCTTGAGAAGAGTACCTTCAAGTTACCTTCTTCAGCGACCGCATTGCCTTTCGACTTGGGGTCCTGATGCCCTGATGGAGTCGATTCGCGTTGCCTTTGCTCCCCCTGGGATGCAGAGTCCCCGAGGGCAACACCTTTGGTGACGGTTGATGGCTTCTGGAACTTGATGGTAAAGTCATCTTCATCATCATCGTCGTCGTCACCATCTAGATCATCTCCGGTGTCTGGAATGACAGGTTCATCATCGTCTTCATCATCATCTTCTTCATCCTCATCAACATCATCATCATCATCACCAGCAGTAGTGATGGTATGGACATCATCCCTAGGGATGGCTTCGTCAACCTCAGCTAGAGCAGCTTCGGTGGACGTGATTACAGGAGCATCAACTGCTTCAGCTTCGACAGCCTCGGTTTCAACTGCAACTGAAGCTGATACTGGGCCAACAGCCTGAGAAGCTGTAGAAGCAGCATCAGATGATCCACCAGCGTTGGACCTCATCTCCCCCTCTCTGGCTAAAACTCGAGAGAATTGGCCAGAGAGTTCGTCCAAGCGCTGACTTTTGTAAGGGTATGGGTTTGTCCTTTGTGTGCATAAGGACAAGACAACAAAAATCGTGCTAAGCAAACTTCCTTTGATCGCTGAATGCTGGAATGACCTGGAGGTCTCATCATCATTCGCTGAAGCTAGAGCAGTCGTCACACATGTATAGACAGGCTTGTAATTACTGAATACCGCTTCAGATCACGTACTCGCCAGTCTCTAATCTTCAGTTTCAGTCTTCGACGTTTGCTGAATGTTCTTTGGTGTGAGTGTTGTCTTTTTGAAGTATTGCTGTCTTTGATGAGTTTACAAAGCAAGTTCTTCAGCGATCACTGAACATACTCAGTGATGACCGTTGGAACTGAAAATACAGAAACACAAATACAACGTGAAAGGGAAAAGGGATTATCATCAAATCACTGAAAGAGAGGATCAATAGAAAGCAGTCTGGTTTTGTGGATTGAAATATCTAGGATCGATTGACTGTGTTAAGCAGTATGTTGTTTCGCACAAAAACAAGAAGTTTGTCACAAAAATTAAATACAATGGAGGTTCATTTCATTTTTCGTTTAACTTATTCTAAATCCCACCGGTTTTTATTTCATGCAAAAATTGTATCTTCTAATTGTATTTATGTAACACCCCAAACTCACATTGCATATAACATATAATTCATTCAGAGAATACATGTTTAATCCCACCAAGGTCAAAAGTATAAGAACTATATTACAATACACAACCCAAAAATTCCAAAATACATGCTTTTGTATTACATAACATCTAATTTCCAAAACATATCCATTGATTTTCATATAGCTATGCATATAGGAAAACAATTATATTTTTCCCTTTCCCTTACTATCACTATAATATGCCATTCCTGCAATGCATATTTGAAAACACATTATGAGGGTTAGACTTAGAGGTCTAGTGAGATCCCTTTTTCCATGTAATTGCAGGGTGAAAATCACCAAACAATATTCAAATAAATAATCTCACATAATAAGATGTAAATCCACATTCTGTTTGTGTTCATCGGTCCTCTGGTTCCAAGGATCAGACTTATAAAATATTTTATAAAGCAACAGGACCAGAGCTCCTTTGGTTCCTCTACCAGAGCTTTTTACTTAAATAAAATTCTCATAAATGTTCATAGACTAACACCATAAACAGTAAAAACAATTTTCCCAAGTATAAAAACATATATTGAAAATGATCTTTACGACCAGAGCTCTGGTTCTACTAGCGAGAGCTTCTGGCTCAAAACTTAAGACCAACCGGAGGCCTTCTGGTTCAATGCGTAGGCCAACCAGAGCCCCTCTAGTCTGTCTTTCCTTGTAAGAAAAGTTTCTAAGTATAAAATGTTTGAAACATCTTTTAAAGTATAATTTTGACACAGAGCTCGTTTATAATAGATACACTTGTTTAAGTAAAATCTTTGTAAAAGGACTTGTATTCATATCAAACCAATATCCAAAACCCTTTGGTTCTATTGTGAGGACCAACCAGAGCCCCTCTGGTTCCTTTCAAGGAACAACCAGAGCCTCTCTGGTTCCTCATAAATCAAATATAGTTTATCCAAAACCATTGGCCATAAGCCAAGTTTTCCCCTTCTCAATAACATCAATATTATTATTTCTAATAAGAGCAATATCTCTGAGTCCTCAAATCACAAAGAAGTAAGAACTCAAATCTCTTACAATCTTAAGAGATACAATATCAAGAGCTATAATAACCACACATACAAATGTCACCCTTATATCCAAAGGTACATCTCTCCTTGATATGCCACCCTTATAACCGAAGGTACACCTCTCCTTGATATGTTACCCTTATCCCATGGTACACCTCTCCTTGATATGCCACCCTTATTTCTTCATCAAAATCTATGGATTAGTTCCAAATGAAGACAGACCGAAGTCACAACCGTCTTGATGAAACAGCCTCCATAGTTTTATCCACAAAATCTATAGATTAATTTTAAACGAAGACAGACCGAAGTCACAACCGTCTTGAAGGAATATCCTCTATAGTTTTTTTTAACCAACAATGGTTTTAAAACAGTTTAATCTTCAAAACTTAAGAACAACCAGTTCTTTCAACAATTTTTCCAAACACAAAATCTCCTTTAAATCCTCAAAATATGATATCATCCATAAACTGTTTTTAAGAATCAAATATCTTCAAAAAATTATTTTGAACTACAAATAATACTGTTAATCTTAAACATATAAATAAAATATAAGTTTAAAATATAGTAATTATTGTAGATCTAATTTGTAAACATTACTTAATATATTTATAATATAATACTTAAAAAAACAATATAAAATTTTCAAAGATAATATTTTTCGTTGTATATATTTTCTCGGTCACGTCTTGTTTCTCATTTAATTATGAGTGAATTACATTGGTGATCTCTGCTGTTTATTTAAGTTTTGGATTTGATCTATGAAACAAACTACCTACACTTTTGGTCCCAAATTTTTCATTTTCATAGCATCCATGGTCCCTCCACTTAATAATATTATTTAACAACCATTACGATGGACCCATTATGTCTTAAAACAAAATATAGGAACCAAAAATGTAATCTGCTCTAAAATATAATGTAATTCACGTTGTTTTTATTAAAAACTATTTAATATATCCAATCACAAATCAAATATATTAAATACAGTAAATATTAAATAAAGATCTTTATATTTATTTAAAAACTATAAAATTCACAAAAAAGCTAGCATTAAAAAAATCTCAAGTTAAGTAGATCCATCATAATGATTGCTAACTAAGATTGTTAAGTGGATGGACCATGAGTGTTATGAAAATGAAAAGTTAAGGACTACCAGTGTAGATAGTTTATAGGAACCAAATCCAAAATTTGAGCAAATCATAAGTACCACCGATGTAATTCACTGTGTACCCTATCCACTAAAATTTCTTGACAAACAATACATAAATCTATGCTTATCATATTTTTGCATAAGAATCTGTATGTATTTTGAACCAAATTGGACTAAATTGGGTTTAGGAACCCGGTCATTGATGTTACAATGATGATCACAAGTTCCTGACTCTTTCTTTTATGCATTTTGTTCCTGACTCCTTCCTTTACCTATACTAGTATAATTTGGATGACTAATGCTACTGTATCGCCAACTTAAACGTTTATAAATTACAATATGTATCTATATTTTGTCACAAGGTTCAAACAAATCCACATAATAATTGTTTACGTTTTTAGTATTTTAGGTTGTCCAAAAAGTCTCAATTATTTTAAACTATATTTGTTAAACTAGCTGATAAGCTAGTTGATGGATGATAAGTTAGGGGTCGTTTACCTAAACACTTATCCGGTAAGCGTTTATTGGTAAAATTTAACACTATCGTTACTTACTGGATAAGATTTGAGTCCATCAAAACGACATTGTATGTAATAATTTACCCAGTAAGTGCTAACCGTGGTAAGAGTAGTCGCCATCACTTACCGGGTAAGACTTTTGGTCCTTGCCTTCGCTCTTACCAGGTAAGATTATTCGTCCTTATCATATTCATCCGATAAAGTAATGTGAATTGGTAAGAGCTTACCCAGGTAAACATTTGGTAAGACCCCTTAGTTGGTAGCTGATAACTTAGTTTATCACTGATAGGCTAGCTAGTAACTAATAAACTAGTTGATGAATAAATCATATTTGACAAAAAAAATAGCTGATAATCATGTAAAATGATCAAAAAGCTCATCTTGAAAATTTATTGATTATAATATTTTAAAAATAAATATTTAATAATATAATATATTAAAACAAATATTTGATTGTTATATATAT
>NC_037539.1:39119988-39121514 GCF_001531365.2 Cynara cardunculus var. scolymus
CTAATAATTAATATTAGTAATGATTAATTTTTAATTATATTTTTATTTATTAAATATTAATAATTATTTATAATTACTAGGAATAAATAATAATTGATATTAATGAAGGTATAATTGAAAAAAGTGACAAAAAAAAACTCTCATAAACTACTCCAAATAGCATTTCAATAAGCTAGCTTAATGTATAAATAATGATTTACTTATTAATGAACACCAGAAGGGTACTCGCATAATGTAACGAGATAAATCTTAATGTTAATGTTTAATTTTTATTCTTTGTCACTATCGATATAATACGATTTTATGTGGTTTTGAGAAACGATGTTTTTATTTTTGGTTTAACAATATAATTTTTTATAAAGATAATAATTATACATTATGTTAAAATTCAATGATTATCTTAATTATATTTCAGATTTTTTATATATAAAATGGATGTTTATTCTGTATTTGTTTATGTTTATCTACAGTTAGTTACATGAATTTTAAAAATGTAGCTTTAATAAGTTGTACTTACGCAAAAGCTTCAAGAGTTTTTGTCAAATCTATACCATCTTATAAAGAACTTGGCTAAAACTCTTAAAGACAACCTCTATTGCTAATGGTACAACCTATTAAAGCCATCCCTAAACCCGTTCATCCCTATCCGATTTCATTCATATCCGATTTCATCGCCAACAGAAACTCAATCCCCTCCCTACTCTATCCGATTTCATACTAATAAAAAATTAATGCAACTACTTATTTATATGTATATTAAATTAAATTTGTTTCCATTTTTAACCCTTTTCATAATTTTTATTTTTTTCATTTACTAGTTAATCCTAGTTCATCATTTATCTGTTTGCATACTGGTCGAATTTTGGGGTGTTACTCTACATTACAACAAATCTTCGATAAAAAAATTGATGGTCAACTTTTGGGTGTATTGTATGGTGAAGGGGATGCATATATACACATATATGTGTAATATATTCAAAGGAGAGGTGTATGGCTGGTTGGCAAGTCAGAGCGTAAACCATAGAAACACGTCACAACGGACAATGATCAGTGGTTGTGATCACACTCACATTCTTTTTGTAAACACAATATTCAAACTACATATATTTGACTTGAATTCGATAAAGCACAATTATACCGTGTCACAAACACGAAACACATATTATGTAAGAACAATCAAAGATGTCATTAAAACCGAATGTAAACCACTTATTGTTGTTGGTGGATCATCGTACCTAATGTTTGGGCCATGGTTTGTAAATCTTGGTCAGTAAAGAGAGACAAGTGACACCGATGGTGGTGACCTCCATTTTATCAATAGTTACCAACCTCAATCATTGTGACATTTTTGTCTTCTTTTTTTTTTGGATATTTATTATCAATGAAAGTTTTATGTAAAATTAGAGATAGAAAATTATTGGTATGAATTTGAATTCTATAGAATAGTGAGGTCATGTTTATTAAATAAACATAAGTTAATTTATTTTAAAAACCTTATTTAATTGAATAAAAATATAAATTTTGAA
>NC_037539.1:39121599-39123238 GCF_001531365.2 Cynara cardunculus var. scolymus
TATATTTATTTTGTTTCTTAACAATAAAATTTTGATAAATATTTTAATAAAATGTTTAGATTAATTGTTACTTTTTTATGAGAAATTACTAACTATAAAAAATATCTAAGATAGACCAACTTTGACAAACTAACTTATCGACGGTTTATATAAAATGAAATATTTTCTTAATGACAGATGTTTATTGTGTACTGGCCAAAAATGAATAACGTGATATGAAAAGATAACGATTAAAAGCATAATGGAGCAAATGACGTGTTTATAATGGATTTGAGAGTCAAATATGTGAAACAATTTTTAGCATAAACAATTAGTAGTGATATACTCAATATTTACGTTGATGTTGTTTTTATGATCTTGACTAGTTCCTGTGCGTTATTTAAAATAACGATAAAGAAACTTGCATAACCTTTAATAATGAGTTCTGAACATGTGATTGTTATTTCCAATGACTTAGTTATACCGATTAAGGGGTTGTTTGGCAGTTACTGAATGATTAAGTGGTCAGAATGATTAAGAGACTTTCATGATATAGTACAAAATGAAATATAATTATTTGGTAATTGTTTACAATAAAATCAGGACACTTAATAGTTAAGCGAGACTCATGATACACAATTATTCAGAGGGTTTTAGCACCATTAAGAGACAGACTTTTTTTTTTGCCAAACAAGATTCACCTCTTAATGATTCAGATGTTGCTTCTAATGAAACTATTAAGAGGTAAACAAACAACCTCTAAGTCGAGTATCACTCGATAATAAATTCTACAATAAAAAAGAAGATAAAGTTATCCATTTCGTCCCAACAACACTTCCTTTTTTAGGTTGACACACCATGAAAACTACTACTAATCTCGATATTTAATTATCACAGTAAATGACATATTTATCCATTAACGTACTTTAACTTGATTCTTATTTTGGGTAACTTACTTTCAAAATTTTCATTTTTGTACCTAAGATGTGAAGTTTTAAACATTTAAGTACCCGAATAACCGATTGAAAACTAATTTTAGATCAAAAAAAAATCCATGCCACTAACCACATCAACAACTGAGTTGGATACCACATCAATCGTCACATCAGCATGATAGCCGGTTAATGCTTCAACATGTCACCCGGGTACTTAAATGTTTAAAACTTTATATCTTAGGTACCAAAATGAAAGTTTTGAAAGTACGTTACCCAAAATAAGAATCAAATTAAAATACGTTATTTTTTCATGCAATTTGTTCATATCGATATTACAAAAGTTGTTTATATAATTATGATTTCAATTTAAGATTGCTACAAATAACTTCAAATAACCAAACAACTTTCTTAAACTATATGTTTACATAGAAATCTAAGAAAACAATTGAAACATTTATTTTTCCGTCAACTAAATGCTTTTACATAATGCTGGAAGGGTACTTATGTAATGCATCGAGAACATCTCAATTTCAATGTTCGGTTTTATTCTTTTTTTGTTGATATAATATTGTTTTATGTGGTTTTTGAGTAAGCAATAACACTACTAGAAAATCAGGTATCAGCGACGAATATCAGCGAGGGAATTTTTCCCTCGCAGATCAGCGAGGGATCAGCGAGGGAAATGAAAAAAATCACATTCCCTCGCTGATCCCTCGCTGATCTGC
>NC_037539.1:39123338-39129176 GCF_001531365.2 Cynara cardunculus var. scolymus
CGATAACCCAAGTGATGTATAACGATGATTATCACATGATTATCATACTCATATCACATGATTACACCAAAAATTTAACTTATCAACCAAAACGATAATCCAAGTGATGTATAACGGTGATTATCACACCCCTATCACATGATTATCACACCCATATCACATGATTATCACATGATTAGGGTTGCGTGTAATCGTAACCGTTTTGTAGATGATAATGATAGGTTTAAAAGATTTTGATTGTGTTTAATGATAAGTTTAAAAGATTCTAACCGTTTTCTWGATAATATATCATTTCCATTATTACCCTTTTAATTTTAATTTTTTTTGAATCTTTTTAAATTTTAATTTTAATTTTAAAAATCTTTTAATTTTATTTTTTATCACAATATGTGGTTACTGAGTTGTTCTCGCGTTTTCGTAAATCACAGGGGTTCTCGTTTGAACCCCTCCCTATATATATATATATATATATATATATATATATATGTATGTGTGTGTGTGTGTGTGTATAGCCATAGGTTAATTTGAGAAGTGGTAAGTATTTGAGAAGTAGAGAAATGGTCTTACCCCTTCATTTGGTCAAGATTTGCGGCTTTTGTGAACCACCGTATAATCTCGCATGGTATGCGAAAGATAAATGAGTAGTTTCATAACTTCTACAAATAAGTGTCAAAACAAGTACATATATGAACTTGTATGATTCACATATGAACTATTTAACTAATTCACGTATAAACTCGTGTGATTCATATATGAACGCATTTGACCAACGTTTATGCAAACACATGCCTTAAGTATGAATTTAACTCAAAAACAATCATTGGTTGGGACAAAACATTTTCCAATCGAAATCATACCATTTATATTTCCAAAATGTCCCATAATACAACAAAATACATTTTTCAAACCAAATACACTAAAATGCATTAATACCAAAATAACCTTTATATCCAAAAGAACCCACACAATGATTTATTTATCAGTATGTCTAAAAACCTCAAATATTTCAGAATATTATAAAATCAAATGTATAAAATAAACTCATCAAATAACCAACACATTGATAAATATAGAATCACGTTAATGCTTTAAAATGGACATTTTTAGTATGTACAAAGTTTTCACAAACAACTTAAACTCACCTTTCTAGATTTATACTAAATCTAGATTCCAACCAAATCTTGGGCTTCGTTTGAAGAGAACTTGAGATCTACAAGCAATCCCAAAAGATCTTCTTCACCTCAAGGAATCCAATACCTAAGAGAGGGAAGTAAAGGATGGAAATGAAGAACATCCAAAACCCTAACGTTTAGAGGAAGAAGATGAAGATGTTACCTTTCTCCAATACTCCTGAATCCACCAAGAAGCTTAATCCTTTTAGATATCCTTTTGAAGATCTTCAAAAACCGAAGCTAGAGCCTCCACAATCGTCCCAAATGGCATAGGCTTGAAAGAGGTGGGGTAAAATGAAAAAACCCCTAGAAAATAGGCTTAAAAGCTAATCTGGACGCAAACACGGGTTTCATGCCACTATAAAAATGAAGAATATCACCGAGAGAAAATTCCCTCGTTGATCCGTCGCTAAGGGGGACTATCAGCGACGGGTCTTCCCTTGCAAATCCGTCGCTGATAGCATTACCTATGAGCTTTTGACCGACAGACTATCAGTGACGAATCAGCGAAGGAAAGCTCTTTTAGCGATGGATTTGCGAGGGAATTTTCCCTCGCTGATACTCTTCATTTTTTTAGTGTAATTAGTTTTCTAGTAGTGTGCGGGTGAAGTCGCATGAAAGTCTCCCTCATCAAAAATTCTTCAAAAAAACCCAGATGCGGGTTTCATGCTGATAAGGTCGCATGAAAGTCGCATTTGTCTCTAATTGCACGTTTCTTCGTTTTTCTAGCCTGAAACATTTTTTGTTCAAATATGCATATCTTTATAACGATCTCCAACCATCCTCATATGACTATTACACAATACCCTCACAATTACCTTCGTTAACACCATTCAATAATATGATTAATCATAAACGAAATCCCGAAAATCGTGGGTGTTACAAAATCCTAATTAAATATTAACATTAATGAAATGCACCGAGATGCACCAGATTAAATCACGTGAGAAACACAATTCATGAGGTGGGATGAGATTAAAAGTGATTAGGGGTCCAGATCTCTTCTTACGCTTTTTACCTTAACTCATATTATCAAACGATCCTTCGTCTTGATTGGTATGTGCAAATGATAAATGAGGATGTACAATTAGAAAAACAACACATCCACTTGTATTATGAGAGAGATGAATAATCATATTGACATGTATAAATCTCTTAGAAAAAATATATTAAAATAACCAACATAAAGATTGATACACATAAACCATGACCTCATTTGGGACACTTTTGAACAAGTGGCATTAGATGATCAAGTCACTGCTGGTTTTCGGTGTGCATGTGTCGTAGCCAATGGTGATTGAAAAAGGGAGCCATCTTCAATCAACTGTTCTGTAATTGTTTCTTGATCAATCTTGTGCTCTGTAGATAGAAAGGTCTCCAAGTAAACCATTAATGGTGGGTACCGGCATTTATCAACAAGCTATTCCCTGCCAAAAATGTGGAACAACCCCACAAAGACTGTGATTGTATGCTCACATTCCAAGAATTTGTTGCGGGGAAAATAATAAAGAACCATCATGAACCACAAGGGTTGACAGTAACGAATGCACATAATCATTGATTGACAGTAACGAATTTGTCAGGACAGGGAGCAAATGCGATGGACGATTCTAGAGATGGCGGTATCATTGATTGACAGTAACGCATGCACATAATCATGGGAGTCGATTGGGGAGAGATTACATACGTCTGAAGAAATTGAGGGGAGTGAGACAATGGTTTGAAGATCAGGTTCAATTTCTACCGGATGCACGCCAATGGGACCCTCCAATAAGTCTTCAGAGAATTGAGGGGATTGAGAGACGTGGGAGATTAAAAGAGCGTAGATAAATGACGAAAAACAGGTATGAATTTCTTCACAAATAAAAGACATGTGAATGGAGATGTTGAGAAGAAAATGTTGACATATTGGAAAGAAAACCCTTTTGGTAGAAAGCTCAAAATATGTATGAGGACTTTTTCTTGAACAAAAGAGAGTCTGAAAATGGGCCTTGGAAAGAAAAAGGTTGAAATATTGGGAAGAAACCTTTAGTTGTACATTGTGCTTTCTCACTTGTAATTAAGAATTTTTTTTGATTTTATGCGTAAAATAGCTGCATATCATGCATGAAATGTTAAGTTTAACGACTTGTATGAAAAGTTTTTACACAAATGCATATTAATGTAGTGTGTATATATAAGTATTGTATTTTTTTTTGGGGTTTAATCAAATGAGAACCCCAAAATTTGTAAGATTCGTAAGATCCAATATGAACCACTAATTTAGAATAATTATATTATTTATTAAATAAATATAAAATATAATTTAGTTAAATTACAAATGCACTTAATTGATTTATTTCCCCCATAAATGAGAAACTTGTAATTTCCATAAATTAAAAATCCACAACTCTTCAAAAAAAAAAAAACATTAACTAATTGTTCACAATGTGTATCACTAGAAAATACAGAGTATCAGCGAGAGAAATTTCCCTTGGAAATCCGTCGTTAAAAGGGTCACACGTCGGTCAAATGCTCGTAGGTAATGTTATCAGCGACGGATTTGCGAGGGATATTTTCAGTGACGAATCAGCGAGAGAATAGATTCAACGACGGATCAAAGAGAGAAAATATTCAACGACGAATCAGCGAGGGAACTTTAAGTGAGGGATCAGCGAACGGATCAGCGAAAGAACTTTCAGCGACGGATCAGCAAGAGAACTTTCAGGGACTTCCAGCGACGGTTTTTCCCTCGCTAATCCGTCGCTAATTTGTATTAATCTAAAAATAAATTTTTTGAAATTACATAATTCTTGTATTTATTTATACAAAACCTGGCCATAACATAATAAACCAAAACTGTAAACAAATTAAAACCGACCAATTTATACGATTTAAAATATCCAATTCATACAATTTAACCTTCAAATTTATACCGGGAGGTGGGGGAGGGGGGAAAACGTATCCTGACTGCCGCATAATTGCAGCAAAATGCTCCGTTTTTTCATTAGCCGAACCGCATATTGGGTACAGAGTAGAATTGAGGTCCACCTTTAACTTAATTAAATTGTCTTGGGTTGGGAGTATGTCGAGCATAACTCGCCAAATAAAGATGTTGACTCTAGATGGAACGAGCGGGTATCACCACACCCAAGAAAGCCTTTTCAATGATATAACGCGAAACAGAAAAAGACCGTTAGAAGATAACTCCCAATTCCATCTGTCAGCGCCCTATAGCATCCCTTAGACGATCGAGTTCCTCAGCTAGATAGATTTGCGCTAAGACCAAGGGAGGTATTAGAAGCAAATATGCTCCCGATTATGAGAACTTCGCTTTCTTTGTCTCTAATCACCATACTCCATTTGACCCAAGCTATTTTCTTATTGTCTGCTTTCGAACCCCTCAAAAAGTCTCTCCATAGTCCTTCTAAGTCATCAATCACCGTTTTAGGTGCTTTAAAGATTGAAAGGTCGTATGTGGCAATCTTACCGAGCACCACTTGGATCAATACCTGTCTTAGTGATATGTTGTTTTTTTTGGTTTTGGTGTTAGATTGTGATTACAATGGATTACTTGGTGATGTTTGTTAAGTTATCTGGTGTTTACAATGTGTTAGTCTACTTGTTAGATTTAGTTTATTTTTTAGATTATGCGGATAATGATAGGAGAGAAAAAAATAAGAGAGAGGAGAAATTTTTTTTGTAAAATATCCAAAATAATCTTTATTCAAATTTTTAATTCAAAATTACCAAAATTACTAATTTCTAATTTACCCATTAATCTAATATAATATGTGTTTTATATTGGACCTTACGGATCTCACAAATTTCACGGTTCTCAAAAGAATGCCTCCCTTATATTTGATTTGTCCTACTATATATATATATATATATATATATATATATATATATATATATATAGGAGCTCATTCAAGGGAGAACTGACTAGTTTGTGGTAATCGTGAGATCCAATCTCAACCACAAATCAATAGATAAATTAGGAAGTGTATAATTTTGATAATTCTGAATTAATATTTTAATACAAAGACATTTTAGGTATTTTAAAACTCTCATCTCTCATCTCTTCTCTCTCCGTCCCTCATCCTCCGGTATCCGGCCACCATTCTCAGTGATACTACTATGATATCTAAAAATATTGAATCTCTTAAACAAAAGACACAATGTGATACCCAAGCACATATAAGATGCATTGTGATACCACTGTGTTACATATTCGATCAACCACACAAACGACTTCATTGTGCTACCCAAACACATATAAGATGCATTGTGATACCACAATGGTACCGGAGGATGGGGGATGGAGAGAGAAGAGAGGAAAGATGAGAGTTTTAAAATACCTAAAATATATTTGCATTAAAATTTTAATTCAAAATTACCAAAATTATAAATTTCTTAATATATCTATTGATTTGTGGTTGAGATTGCACCTCACGGTTACCACAAACTAATTAGTTCTCATTTGATTAGGCCCCTATATAGGGGTCTAATCAAATGAGAACTAATTAGTTTGTGGTAACTGTGAGAACCAATATTAACCACAAATCAATAGATAAATTAGAAAATTTATAATTTTGGCAATTTTGAATTAAAATATTAATGCAAGGATATTTTTGGTATTTTAAAACTTTCCTCCCTTCTCTCTTCTCTCTCCGGCCACCGTCCT
>NC_037539.1:39130406-39156642 GCF_001531365.2 Cynara cardunculus var. scolymus
TTTAATAATGACCGTTTGACCAATTTACCCTTTGAACAATTGTTCATACACATATCAATTAATACATTAATTAAATTATTGTTTATTTAATCTCATTTAATAATAACCGTTTGATGATAAAATGAACGATCAAGATCGGTTCACATAGTTTGTACCATATGGTTGGTTTCTATTTGAATCAGCTCATATATATATATATATATATATATAATTTCCACATCGCACTATAAAACTTTAAAGAGCATAATATTTGGTTTGTAATAAATGGCCGCCAACCATTGTTTTGTTTTATATAAACAAAGAATCCGTTGTAACATTTACTTTTGACAAAAATGTGGTTTATTTTGATGAATTTTATATTCATTAAAAGCAGCGCATAGATTGCATACGTTGAATTTGAAGCGGCTGCTAAGTCTACCATCTTTGAATTCAGTCCTCCACATTTTTTGGTTTTATCTACTCATTTATATATTATTTTATTTTCTAATAACATTTTCCTATTTATTATATGTACCCTCGAAGCCTTGAAAAAAGGAGAATAATCGAATAAAAAAATAATTATTATTTAATACATTGTTGAAAAACCATTTGCAAACTTAATTAATTGAGTTCTAAGCTTTTTAATAAAAGAATCAATTAGCTTCATTCAATATGACATGGTGATGGATGATGGATGATTGGATGGGAGAAAGAGTTTCAAGTGTTGTAAATTGAAGTAGTTTGAAGGGTAGTATCACAAATAGAGAAGCTAATTACAAGAAATACTTTCATATTCATTTCCATTCATATATTAACATGTGATAATACACTTGAGGGGACTTGGTGGTGTACGGATGTCGTGCCTTACAACTTAAGTCGCACCAAAGGTCGTCTGCGTCTATGATTTAGTATCATATGTGATGGCCTTGATGGATCATAGTATCATATGAATAACACATTTATCACATGTGATAGTACATGTGAGGGGGTTTAGTGGTGTAAGGGTGACTTGGCCTACAACCTAGATCGCGTCAAAAGTCGTCAACGTCTATGATTTAATATCACATGTGTATCATATGTATTGGATTATATAGTATCACATGTGATTGTTTATGGTAAAATGGTGTTCTTGCATTCTCGTAAAATGAAGGTGTTCTCGTTTGAACTCTTCCCTATATATATATATATATATATATATATATATATATATATATATATATGTTCCCCTACCTATTCCAATCTTGTCTAACTTTGCTAACTCCCCCTTCAAGTTCCAATGGTGGGCTGTCTGGTCCCATTTTATTCATAGTAAGAAGAGAGCACATAATACCTTGGCTCTCTCCTTTCTTATACTCGATGTACATAGGGATATATCTTTACTCCATGGTAGGGCGTTTTCATAATATCTTTGGGGAATCTATAGATCATAATAGTTCGACCTCTCTAACTAACGTACGATACAATTGGACTTCACAGAACGGCCAAAGGATATATAGGAACAGAAAAAGAATCACCTTGATACTAAACCAGATCGAGCCCTGGATTTTATTTGTAATGGGAAGATCTAGGATAGGCGGCCAACCTCTTGGAGAGACGATGTGCATGATGATGCGGGCGATGGGGCGGTCCTGGGAATGAAAGTCTATTCCATTGTGTTTCGGAACTCCTTTTCTTCGGTTTCACAAAGAAGGTTCAATCTTGTGCAACTGTAGCGTAGGTGAAACCTGGCATCCCGCCCAGAGTTTTACCTTCACCTGTCCTAGAAGGAAACCCTACTTTCCTTCCTTTGCCCAACAGCTACAAGAGAGATCTTGACTAATATAACTTTTTTTTTTATTATATAAAGGCCCCATAACGCTAAAAGGTGAGGGGATGCTAGGCACCATACTGTTGTTTCGGTCGGAGCTTAAGCTTAGGATTAATTTCATTTTGATTATAGGAAAAGAAAAAGAAACGAGCTTCCAGTCAGCTGAGCTCGAAAGGGGTAGCCAGTCGTTGGCTAGGAGCTCTGGCCGACAACGAAACTAAAGCTTCACACTGGTCCACTCGTCCATCGGCTAAGTTCCAACTCTATATTGATAAGAAAAAAGAAGTAAATCTATCTCGAATCTCTTTGTTCAATGAGAGTTTGTTGCATCACTTTGGTCCTTATGCGCGTCTCCCATGCTTTCATGGTCCCTATCTGTTCCCCGTCACTGGTATGTTTACTTCAGGGGTTCTCCTCTATCGGTCAATATATTCTTACTCATCGAAAAGAAACTTACATCGTGAACATTTCTCCAACCCGTCAATGAAATGAAGCCACTTGTAGGCAAGCCCCTAGGTCAACATAGGGTTTAGGGTTCTAGTTTGGTAGCCGAATCTCTCATCTCTGAGAGGGGCATATTCTTTTGTTAACGAATGCATTGATTTATGACCAATCTTCCCTGACATTATACTATTTTTCGATCATTGTCAAATTTCACCAACACAAGGGATAATCTAGTTGATCTGGATGCAGAGGCTCAACAAGAAACATCGACGAAAGCATAAAAAGTTGAAAAGAATGGGAAATTTTCACATCTATTCACTTATTAACGATCTACTCACATTCGGCACTCAATTCATTTATGAACGATTGTTCACATTTGTTCACAGTTGGCACTCAGTTCACTTGTGTTTACTTACATTTTGCACCCGTTCACTTGTTTTCTCTTGTTCACTTGTGTTCATAAGCATATGAAGTCAGATATTAGCACAACATCCATAAAAGTTCTTGATACATAATGATATCATGTGTGAAGTGAGAGTGACCTTAATCATTAACATTAGTAAAGTCAAAACATAAGTAGTGGTCACTAATGCAATGGAAAACATCAATTGATAAAATAATACATAACTAATAAATCAAATTGCTTGCTTCGTAAGATATGAAAAAAGACTGGGCGCACGCTCATGCATGAACAAAACTACTTACACTAATAACAACAAGCACCATATATGAATTACAATCTTTATTGTCATCACCAACATAAAATTGATGGAGCATTCATACATTGAAATACAACAAATGAATGACAAAACCCCCACTAATAACCGATAAATCATTAACTTTACAGTAATAAGAATACTACTGCTAGAATGTGTTAATGATGATAAAACCTTAACCGTTGTGAGTTCATAAATTAACATACGACCACACTTGAATCGATTACCCAGAATTCATATGAATACATCGACCCATAAGAAGACATTATTCTTTCCATAAAATTAAAACTTGAAATCATACACAAACCTTGACAATACAATCCTTTTATTGGATTTTTGAAAATCCGATATGCATGATTGGTTGCTTTCATTTCAAAATTAAAATCTTCAATATCTTAGGCTCCAACCTCTTCAGCCATCAATGGTGATTTCAATGACATATTGTTTTTTTTACTGCAATACATCCCTCTTATATCTTTTAAACAACCATAGACAAATAACTCATATGAATCATTTGGTTGACTGCTACTGTATTCATGATGATTAACCACCTTAATTGTTCTATGACAATAACATTCATAAATTTCAAAAAGATCGATGACATAATAATCATTCGTAAAATCATGAGACTTGCTATGTAAAGCCTATTGAATTCATTAAAAGAAAAAAAATAAAAAACAAAAATTCCAAAGTTACCCCTAATCAATGACCCAACCATGTGAACCAACCATGTGAGACTTGGTTAACAAATGATTGGGGCTCATATTTGTGTGTGTAAGGGGTAGGTTCATTTAAGAATCTTAAATATTTTAGGAGCTTAGGAACCATCTATTTTGCGAGTATTCAGTATGAATATTATTTATCATGAAAAATTTTCACGACATTCATTATCAATGTCACCAGAATCAAATAGAAAACTTTAGTACATACCGAGTTTACCAAAAACGTACATGTCACCACATCCAATGTTTCTTCCGCCTCTCTCATAGTCATCTGAAATGCTCGTCTCTTTGCTTTAAGTTGATCAGGCTTTTCAGCATCTCCCCAATGACCTTGACTACCCACATAATAGTTCATTCCCTGACACGTTAATTGTGGACAATCAAGTATGAGATGATCCATAGAGTTAGTGACTCGATAATCAATAGCAATATGACCCGGTCTCCAACATTTATAAAAATTTCTATGATTTAGATTACATTCACCCCGATGCACTATGTGACATCTCAGACAAGGTCTCTCAATAACTCGTCGATTTGAACGGTTATCAAATCTTGTAAACTTTGAACTCCGAAACTCGTTTGACGGTCCATCTTATTTTCTCTTTTCGCGGCCTTTCTCTCCTAACTGTCGATTGTCTTTTTCCTATCATTTCTGCATCATCAACTCCAGACTGAAACATGACCAGACTTATAGCCATAACCAGTTCTCTAACAAAAGCTTTTAATCCCCATATATATCTTTCTACTCTGTGGGCTTTTACAGACACATACAATTATGAAAATCTAGACTTCTCTAAGAATCTTACAGTGTATACTTGAACTATCCTATTCATATGTTAGAATCTTAGAAACTCTTCCTTTAACTGTCTTACTGTTGCTTTCGGACAAAACTAGTCTCTAAACTCGTCAGAAAAATCCTTCTAAGACATATTTTTTTTGCCATATTAGACCCTTTTGAAGACATCATTATATCTCACCAAAATAAAGCATCAAATTTTAGTACATCTACAACAAAACTAATTCTACTTCATTAAAATATTTACTAGTATCAAAAGTTGTCACGATTTCCCTTAAACAACGCATTGCTTTAGCATCAACCGCTTTACCGGAATAAGTTGGAGGTTTACAAGCCAACAATATTTCAC
The DNA here is from genome assembly GCF_001531365.2 of Cynara cardunculus var. scolymus. NCBI lineage: Eukaryota > Viridiplantae > Streptophyta > Magnoliopsida > Asterales > Asteraceae > Cynara > Cynara cardunculus. Next base: position 39,135,220 of record NC_037539.1, read on the forward strand.
ATCCATTTAAAATAACAGTAGTAGATATTGGCCGGACAAGTTGACTACTTGAAGGAGTAGCAGTCGGTCTGTTTATTTCAATGCCCTTACTAGATTGGGGATTCACAATATTTTCAGTTTTGAGGGTGTCCTTACAAATATTTCAGAGTATCTTGAAAAGCTTACCGAACTCAGTTTCTAAATCTTCCCATGTCACATACTCGGGATTATGAGCCCGACACCAACCTCTAGCTCGACCTCTAGCTAGATCACTAGTTGAACTCTCATGAATTAAGGCTTTCGATTTAATAGATAACCCCTGATTTATTTCTCTACCTTGCCCCCGATCTTTGCCCTGGCCCTGGGCCTTGATAGTTGTTGTAGTGTTAAGATTAATTTATGGCTCACAGATTCCCCTTCCAAACCTCGGCCTCTACAACGAACTATTGATGATCTTCCCAAATTATTTTCGAGCGGAGGATCCGCCTATCCGGGTTAACTAAAACATTTCTTACTGATCAGAGAGAAGGACTTGCCATCTAACAATCACAAAATAAATACATATTTAATCACATACCCAAATATAATAAGGTATTCTGATACAAACATGCACCTTTAAACTCATAAATACATTAGCCAGATGTAATTTGAATTTAAATTATGTGCCATTCTTTCTTCCTATTATATTTAATATCCTACGGGTTCAGAACATAGCAGAGACATCTTATCATGCAATAAAACCATCTGTTTAAATCTACACATCAAATTGGATATCTAAATCCCTTAAACTTAGGCTCTGATACCAACTATAACAACCCGTAAATCCACATAACTTATAATAGAAACTATATATAAAACAAACCACATTGGCGATATAACTTGGGTCCCATTCAATAAAACTATACAAATAACTAAAAAGTACCACATCCTTTTTGCTAATAATATCTTCTTACAAAAAATTCACAAAAATCCTCGAATGCTTCACATAATAATTCAAATAGAAGGTCTCACATTTTTCTATTTCCTTTACCTTCTAAACGTTGTTGCCCTGAAATGCATATTTTTTGAAAACAAAATGTGGGTCAGACCATAAGATTCAATGAGGAAATTCGTATCAAAACCTTCAAATCAATTGATCATAAAGTTGGGCCGCAAGCACTACATCCCTCCCAAGCAATTAGCCACAACAATCGCTTTTCTAAAATAACTCACACCCTGATAAGACCGCCATCAGTATCGGCAGTGGCCCACCACAAGAAAAACATTTGTGGGCTAAATTTAATATATTCCCCCCTGCATGGACCATTACAGTCACAAATGCACACGATCTTCTGTTGTATAAGCCCCTTTAACACAAGAATCAATCTTCAAACCACATGTGTTAATTTTCAACAACATGTATCAGTACCATATCACAATTAACGATAATAATTCAAACATACCAATAAGGTATAACATCGTAATAGCATCATTTGAATACATATGCATTTCGGTTTAAAAGTGTTATAAGAAAACTCACATTGATCACGATATACGAAGATATGAGCTTTAACTGAAATGAGAAATCACAACCTAACGTTTAAATCTGAATGAGGGACTTGAACTTATCTTTAAATAATCCTTAAGGTACACAAATGATAACCCCAACAACCCCCGAATGACACGAAGCAAAAGTTAAAAAGGCATACCACAGTGACTTAAGTGACTTGTCACACGACCAAAGTTGCGGCAAAAGTCGTGCAAGTCTCTTGTTTTTCCAGGATAGACCTTCATAGCCTTGCTTTTCCTAAAACCTTACTAAACCTTAGAAATACTTCTGAATTCAGCAAAAACACAAATATAGACCATAGATGGATCCTAAAATTGCACAAAAGAAACACGAGAAAAACAAACCATAGAGACTTACGTGAGTTGCCACGAGACTTTGGTCGTGGGTAAAGTAGCGTAGACTTCTGGATCGTCTCCTTTCCCTGTTTTCACCCAAATCCAAACTTTTAACAAAACAACTAGTACAACACAACTTTAAACCAAAATTTTCATATTTAACATGAAATTCTCGGAGAACCAACATATTTTAATCTTTAGAAACCAACCAAAACTTTTAATCATAACTCAAATAGATTTCCTAATTATAGGTTTCCTAATTTTCAAGTAAAAGAGAAGGTGACCCATACTTATAGGTTTCCTAATTTTCAAAAATAAACCTCCCAAAGTTGGTGCAAAGCAAAAACAACCCCATACTTTCATATTTTCTAAAAATAGATACTCAAGGTATTATACTAGGGCGATGAAAAAAGGCCCCAGAGGTTGACGAATTTAGTCACCAAAATGAAAGTCCATGCCTCTCAACAGTAGCGTTGAACAAGTCAATCAGTGACCAAGTTGTGTTCCCACGATCTCGGCTAACTAACTTTCCAAAATTCCGAGCTTAAACCACCAATAGAAATAGTGAAGTTACTGTAATACCCTCTTTTCCACCATGAGATGTTATGTCTTCCTTAATATAAAATTCCAAATATTTAATAAATACATCACAAGGTAATAAAAGCTCTAAAACTAGAACACAACTCATTGCGGAAGTCTTCTACTTTGAATAGCAAATGTCTATCTTCCCTAGTCCAATTTATACCGAATAAGACATTACCTAAAGCTAATCCTAAAGGCATACTTATTGAAATTGTGTATAGTCTAGTTGTCCTACACATATCTCCTTCCTAATGTCTATTCCATATACATATACATATACATATACATATACATATACATATACATATACATATACATATACATATACATATATATATATATATATATATTATTGAGATGTATGCGACTAGTCAGCTAATAACTCAATGAGTTCATGGTTTCATGAGACATACACACACATATTGAAAAAACAATAAACAATAATGCATATAGTCACATGCAGATAACGTACTCATATGTTTCAAAATCATTTTTGAGATCTCAAAACATTAGGTGTGGTATGGTTCACCATTCTACCATGTGGTTCAAGTGTGATTTACCTGACCTTTACCGTTTGGATCCTCACAACTCGCATCCATTTGCTATAATCCTGACGTCCTGACAGTGAAACCATATATACTCTAAAAAACATTTCATCAACAAACGTCCATCTAATCCTTGAGCAAATGCTAATTAATTGAAAGTGATATAAATCACATAAAATGCATTTCCATAAATCCACCTCATACATGTAATATAACATACAACATGTAATTAAATTATTCTTTTACTAAAACCACATAAAAATACAGTATTTCTTTACTGTTAACACATATCACATAACGTTATATGCTAAAATAGCATTCACACACGTTATTCTTTAGATATAAAATTTAAAACAAGAATATTTAATATATATATATATATATATATATATTTAAATTTATGATTAAAAATATCGTTTCATTAAAAGATGTCGTAAACAACAACTAGTATAAATTAAAACATATAAAACTAATAAAATGGATAATTAAATATCATTCTCATCCTCATAACGTTTTTTGTATGTATACCCTTTTAAGCCTGTAAAGGGGGGAATGGCCCCCAGGCCCCATTGCTCTCCTTTGGTTCGACGGGGGACATTTTGAGGTGTTTTTTTATAAATAAATTAGGGTATTGAATAGTTAAAGGAGATTCATGATACAAAATCATTCAGATGATTTTAGAACCATTAAGAGACACATTTTTTTTTTACAAACAAGATTCACTTATTAACGATTCAAATACTGTCTTTTAATGGAACTATTAAAAGATAAACAAATAACTCCTTGTTATGAGTCAATTTCTTAGAATATACAACCTTAATTTAAAGATATTCTACTTTTGCATTGATCAACGATTCTATGTGTACTCTTTTCTTTTATTTAATCTTAGATATCTTTTAAGAAAATGATCTATATCGATTATATGATAAAACTCATTTTAAAATTCACACAATATATATATATATATATATATATATAGGGTTGGGTTCACGTGAGACCAAAAGTTTTTCGTAAGACCCGTGAGACCAATTTATGTTCATTGATCAACTTTAAAAACTAATGATCTAATGGTTTAAAGTTGTACGGTGACAATTTTGTAATTATTGAGAACTCTCGTGACAAATTTTGTGATTAAGAATGTTGAGATTATAGATCTAATCTAAGGGATGAGAATTGGTCTTACGGGTCTCACGAAAAAGCATTGGTCTCATATGATCCCAAGTCTATATATATATATATATATATATATATATATAGAGAGAGAGAGAGAGAGAGAGAGAGAGAGATTGGTTATTATACAACTCTTGTCATTTGTGCAACCAATACAACCCAATCTCAACCGTCCATTTCATTTGATTAMTATGTGATTTTATAGAGGTTTTGATTATTTCCTAATATAAAGTATTAATCATAATTAATGAACCGTATTCATATTCCATAAATATTTTAATTTATTGGGTTGCATTGGTTGTACAAATGCAATAGGTTGTATTTGAAATAAACCCTATATATATATATATATATATATATATATATGATATCTTAGATCTTCAAATACACTCCAACAATAAAAATAGTTGTAATTGGACAAAGAGGCTATAACGTAATTTGTCAATTAATCTTCCAAGGCTCTGTTTAGGCTTTGATGAAAGGAAGTTGAGAAGCTTGTTGACTAGGCCGCAATTCTTCTTTAAATCATATCGTCTTGGTTAATCTATGATTTCATTCATGAATCTTCCTAATTTTCGCAAAAAATTGAGATATTTTTTACTTTATTATTAGACCCTTTGTGGAGATAAAGAAAGATCATTCATACTAATAGCAGTCAGTCAAGAACTACCAGGAATGTCTATTTTTTTTTATTAACCTATATATCCAACCCGCTATATAATGTCTTTATATTATATATGTATGTCTTTTTCACCTTTCTAGTGACTTCCTTGCCTGCATCTCCTGTCAACAACTAGTTAGTCCTCTTCGCCCTAATGAATAAGCTGGACAGGGTAGGTCTTGTTTGAAACCAGTAGAGCAGTAAGCCTGAAAGCTTTCTCGTGTAATTACTGGGACCTGGATATGAGTCCTTAATGTGTCCAGCATAACACCTTCTTAAAGCCACTCGCGGCATACTGAAAGCATTCATTTTTAGCCAACCGGAGGGAGGCTTGTATTCTAAGACCAAGGCTTAGGTCTCTCTGTCCTTGCAATGAGCAATAGGTGGTTGTCCTGAGATTAGTCAGTTCGTATAGCGAGTTGGATAGGTGGTCGTCCTGAGATTAATCGGCTCGTATAACGGGTTGGATTTAAAAAATTAAATCCGTGGAATTTTCAACGAGCACAGCACCTTGTAATCTCGACCCGAGTATTTGACAATCAATCAACCATTAAGATTATTTTGTAATCCCCTTTTTAAGAATTTATTCCTTTTTTTATAATCAAATATTTAATATATATATATATATATATATATATATTTTAAACTTGATAGAAAATTTACATGTTTATATGATATTAATAAACTAATTTTGCATGTGACTTTGTGGCTTAATTGTTCCATCCCCATGTGAAAGTTTTGCCTTAATTTGAAGTTTTAAGATTCTAAAACAATATTAAATTGACACATTTTTTTTAAATTTAATTTAAGTTAACTTGTTTGATTAAAAATTATTGTAACTTACTTATATAGAATAATTATATGCAGGTGTTAAGTTTTACATGAGACCAACATGTTTTCATGAAACTCGTGAGACTACATTTTTACACTTGAAACTTCACAACAAAACATTGTGAAGGTAAAAAAAATCTGAACATTCACAAAAAAAAAAACATTGTATTTTATTCTGAAGTTTTAAGTGTAAAAAAATGTCCCACAATCTCACTAAAACAATTTATTCTTACATGATTTCAAATCATTATATATATATATATATATATATATATAATTTAGATTTAAGATGTCATTTTCAAGCAATGGTATATAAAATATAAATTTAAATCAACACACAAAAAAGTCAATTTAATTTATAAGATCAATTATAAAGTATATAATAAACATATGATTATAAAAATATAAATATGTATCACGGGAAATAATTTCTTTTGAATCATGATGGACTAAAATATAACAACAACTTAACCACAAGGGTAGTGTATAATTGATTTGAGTTTGGATCCAAAGATCAAAAGTAACTGGAGGTCTCAAGTTCAAATCCAAGGAGAAATAAAAATTCTCTTATAGCCACAGATGTTCAAATACGGTGACTCCGGGCTATTTGATTGGTGGTCGCCCTAAGATTAGTCGGCTTGCATAGCGATTTAGATATAAGGTTAATCAAAAACATATATAACAATAGCCACCAACTTCTGGCTATGCACAAGTTTTCTACTGCTAAATTTTGGTCAGCATACACACCCTAACAAACATTATTTCAGTTGCATTCTCATTTTGACCTCATTTGCCCTCTAACTTTCTCTATTTATACACTAATCTCACCATAACTTCACAATCCAACTGATCGCCAACACCACTCGAGTCCAAACTCGTACTCGACATGAAAGACTTTACCGATCACGTTGGGTCGAACCCGATGACTCCAAGAGAAGCGTCATCCACTCCTTCTTCACAGCTCCACTCCCCATCTTTATCTCGATCACCACTTCTCAACTCACCAGACCACCCACAAGCCGTCAACAAACCAAAAACCGGCCACAAGATTAAGTTTTCCAACACCCCGCCAGTGGTCTCCGCTCCACCGTCCCAGATGCACTCACCGTCCATGTCACGATCACCGTTTCTTGGTACACCAGACCGGCCGGTCACAATGCCGCCAAGTGGGGCTAGAACGCCCATGGCTTATATCAAGTCTAGAAATCTGACACCAAGATTTTTGACACCTTTGGGCAGCCCTTTAAGAAAGGCTCTTCACCTCACCAAACTGGACCCGACTGATGCATGGCTGCCGATAACCGAATCAAGAAATGGAAATGCTTATTATGCAGCCTTTCACACACTTTGTTCTGGGATTGGGATTCAAGCACTCGTTCTTCCTGTTGCTTTCACCATTCTAGGCTGGTAATTAATTACACAACTTTTTTTTCTCAGGGCACAGAAACCAACTATTCATATATGAATAACCTTAAAATCATGATGAATAAGCTTAAAATCATTATGAATATCATTCATTTTCATTGTTCCTTATATCCCTAAACCCTAAACCCTAGACCAAAACCGAATAGCTAATTACGATATTAGGGTCGAATCGATCGAAGGTTGTGAAAACGTGAATTATTGTTTATATTACAGGACATGGGGAATCATAGCGTTGACTGTGGCGTTCATATGGCAACTTTACACTTTGTATTTGCTGGTAAATCTCCATGAATCACCTGAAACTGGAATCCGATACAGTAGATACCTGCAATTGGCAAATGCCGCCTTTGGTAAGCAATTTACACCCATGCCAGTTTGATTTGACTAAAAAGCTTTTGACTTTTATAAAGGCTATTTATGTCATTTGACTTTTTGGTAAACCCTTTTTTCTTCATCAAAGTTGCCATTTTTCTTAGTTTTGAAACTTCAAAATATAAAACTTCGTATCTAAAGTTGTTGTAATAAATTTATATGACGTTTTTAGGCGTCTTAACATATTTTTAAGACATTTTTAATACAAAGTGACGTATTAACAACTTATAGGAAACTTTTGAGAAAGTGTCCTATAAACTCAATCTTTTAATTATAAGGCACTTGTTTTTTTATAGGACAGTGTTTCAAATAGTGTCCTATAAAGTTGCTAATGAGACACTTTATATTAAAAGTATCCTAAAAAACTTATTAGAACGTCAAAAAACGTCATATAAACTTATTACAACGTCTTTAGATAGGACACTTTATTTTTTTGTCCTATAAAGAGGTCTATTAAGACGCTTAGAAATTGGGAGTGTCCTATAGACCTGATTTTGTTGTACTGTATATTTTAAGTAAAATTTACGGGAAGGGTAGTTTATATCTCTATAGTCGTATAATCTTTTTACAACGTATTTTTGTCATTTAACTATGATAAGTATTTATTTAGGATTTGCAAATACAACTTCGGGTGCCTATTTTTTACATCAAGGGTATTTTTTTAATTTGATCGTGATACACGATTATTTAAGTTTATGGTATCGTTAAGATATCTGATTGATCAAATAATCTCTCTGATCAGGTGAAAGGTTAGGGAAGACGTTAGCGTTATTTCCGATCATCTACTTATCAGCGGGTACATGCGTGGCTTTGATCATCATCGGAGGGTCAACCGCGAAGATATTCTTCCAAGTCGTGTGTGCTGCCTCTGAATGCAAAGCAGAGACACTTACGACTGTGGAATGGTACTTGGTGTTCACCTGTGGTGCAGTGCTCCTATCGCAACTACCGAATCTAAATTCGATAGCTGGTATCTCACTTGTTGGAGCGATCACAGCCATTGGATATTGTACAACGATATGGGCTGTGTCGGTAGCGGAAGGCAGACTCCCAAACGTGTCGTATAATCCTATTAGAATCGGCAGTGAGGTTTCGAAAGTTTTCGATGTCCTAAATGCCCTTGGTATCATATCTTTTGCATTCAGAGGACACAATCTTATATTGGAAATTCAGGTAAAATAATACTTTGATCCTAGTTGCTTTAAAAATACGTGACAACGATATAAAATATGGTATTAATTTTCTAAATATAATAAATCAATAAAATATTCACATATTTTGGTTTTTTGTGTCAAACTTATCGTCCCAAATTTTGCAAGGGCAAAATGGTCTTTTCAAAAATAGTTGACCATGCTTGGGTAGTTTTGACCATTCCAATATGGTGGCCTACATTTAAAACGAGTTAATTAACTGAAAAAACGTACCTAAGTTGTTAACCAATTTATTAAACTAAAAACGTATTCGTGCCATGTAACGAAATATATCTTGATTTTAATATTTTATTTTATTATTTATCTCAGTCAATGTTACAATATGGTCTTAGGTAATTTTGAAAAAATCGAAAGTATTTTTATTTTTGAATAAAATATAAATTTAAAGATATCATAAAATTTTGACAAAAATATATCGATATTAGTATGAAATTAACTATTTAAGATTCTTATTTTTTGTATAACTTTTTAATTCAATATTTTCTATTATAATTTAATTTAGGTTCGAAGTAGTTTATATTTGGTTTAATAATATAATTTTCTTATAAATATAATAATTAATTATTTTGTTAAAACTCGATAATTATCCTAATTATATTTTAGATTTTTTATATTTTAAAATGAAATGTTTATCCTCTATTGATTATGTTTATCCGTAGTTAGTTACACGAATTTAAACATGGAGCTTTAATAAGTTGTACTTATGCATAATTTACTTGTAATCTTGAATTTTAAGTAATATGCATCAACATACAGTACTTCATGCATAAAAAATGATTTTTAAAAGTTTTTGTCAAATGCTTTATAATATAGTAAGTATAGATACATTGACAGGTTTTTCATATTTGTGTTTTTAAATATTTATTACGATATTTTTAGAAAATCGTTTTTCTTATAATATATACTTGTATGCTTTTTGTTGAGTCTCTATTATACTACAAAGCTAAAAAACTTCATACAAAATTACAAAATCAATTTTCATATGTGAAAATGTAGTGTTTATAAAGTGTTGTTCGATATCTGAAACGTCCATAACTGTGTTATTCAACAGACTAAATGGTCTTGAACGTTTCATACATGAAACAGCACATTGTGTACACATTGTATTTTCACACGTGTTATACATTACTAGAAGGAGTACTCGTGCAATGCAGCGAGACACATCTCGATTTTAATATTTTATTTTATTATTTGTCTCTGTCGATGTTATAATACGATTTTATGTGTTTTTAATAAAACAATAATGATTTTATTTTTGAATAAATATAAATTTGAAGATATCATAAAATTTTTAAAAATATATATTAATGTTAATATCAAATCAACTATTTAAAAGTTCTCATTTTTTATGTAGTTTCTTTAATTTATTTATTTTTATTATCATTTAGTTTGAGTTTAATAATGAAAAAAAAATATTTTCGTTTAATAATACAAATTTTATAAAAATAATAATTAAGTATTCTGTTAGAATTCAATGATTATTCTAATTATATTTTAGATTTTTTATATTTAAAATGAGATGTTTATCCTGCATTTGATTATGTTTATCTGCAGTTAGTTTCACGAATTCAGATATGGAGTTTTAATAAGTTGTACTTACGCATAATCTACTTGCAATCTTGAGTTTTAAGTAATATACATTAATAAACAGTACTTTATACATAAAAAAATGGTTTTTGAGAATTTCTATCAAATGCTATAATATAGTATAGATTATACATCTACATATACCCTTATTTTTGTAAGTGTATGATGTTGGAATATCAATGAATTGTAGGCTACAATGCCCTCAAGTGAAAAGCATCCATCAACAGTTCCAATGTGGAAAGGTGTGAAGGTTTCATACACACTTATTGCTTTGTGTTTGTTTCCTCTTGCAATTGGTGGTTATTGGGCTTATGGTCAATTGGTAAGTTCTTTATTTTTTTTATTTGGGCCGTTTTCGGGCTTCAACATTCGGGCTTGGTTTAGTTCGCATATAGCCTACAATGCTTAGCTTTGGTCATAAATTTTCAAGATTCGTTTTATTTGATAGATTCCGCCAAGTGGGATGTTGCCCGCGCTATTCATGTACCATTCACAAGACGTGGCAAAATCAATCCAAGCATTAGCAAGCATACTCGTGATCATCAATGCCCTCAGCTCGTTCCAAATCTATGGAATGCCAATATTTGATGAGCTAGAGTCGATATATGTCATAAGGTTTAAGAAGCCATGTGCATGGTGGCTCAGGGCAATCATAAGAACAGTGTTTGGGTTCACTTGTTTCTTTGTTGCGGTGGCCATCCCATTTCTAGCGAGTTTGGCGGGTTTGGTTGGTGGGATTGCTCTCCCGGTGACATTGGCCTATCCATGCTTCATGTGGCTAAAAGTCAAGAAACCGAAGGTTTATAGTCCCAAATGGTGGCTGAATTGGGGACTTGGGCTTCTTGGAATGTGCTTAAGTGCACTCTTGATTGCTGCTGGGGTCTATGTCACCATTGACAATGGTATCAAGTTCAATTTCTTCAAGCCCGAGTAAAGGGGAATGAGAGTTTGTGAGGTGCCAAATTGCAGTTTGGACCATTTGTTTTCAACACAACTTGTATGTATTTATTTGTTTGAGGTTGTAGTCGTGCGACAATCTTTGTTCGACCACGACCTCTTTTATCAAATAAGTTCAGTCGTTTGCTTCTTTTACGTGTATAAAAGATAGTTTTGTTATAGATAAAAATGAACTTTTATCATTTCAAAGATCTTGAATATTATTTTTGTGAAAGATCATACATAAAACCGTTGAACCTCAACTATATAATAGGCATATATATCCCATATAAAATTATTTCAAAATTACGAGATTTTTTTTAATTATATAAAATGCATTTGATCATGTTTGACGCAGCCTTGTGTCCTTTAGGAAAGTGTTTTCATTTTATTCTCTATAGCGTTAGGGTTTACTTTTGAAATTTTTGATTCACCGTTCTTTTTAGTTCATTCACTTCGAGACTGGTTTTAAAGACTATGTAATATGTATCACCAATTTCATTTAACGTAATCTTCCAAATCATAACGAGATAAGGTGTTGTGCTGAAGCCTTATACATTTTTGGAAGATCATCAAAATAACGTTGTTTTATATGTTATTCGTGCTTTTTAAATTCTAAAAAAATAATAATATTCAGTTAAATATGTAATTCTTATTATGTACAAATTGTGTTAATTGATTTTCAACTTTATTTTGAAAAGTAATGTTGTCACACCCTATTTCTCGGAGTTGTGATGGCTACTAATGTCGATTCAAAAACAACATGGCACTACAAAGGTCTAAGGCAATATCATAATTCTACTAATGTCGATTTAAAGGTGACTGCTGGTTACCCAACATCCCACTGATGCTTAAGTCAGTATCATTGATGCGAAGATAATCATGTGGAAAAATAAAGATATGAGATGATACCTAGTACTATGGTTACGTTGGTGTCGATATCGTCAATCCGATGTCAAATTTTTTGCATTTATTCATTTATAAATTGTGACCCATTCTCGACACTAGACAGTATGCAGAACTTACAAATGATGTTAGTGTAGATGAGGTCAATGAGTTTCTTATCTCTTACTTGTGTGAAGAAGTTGAATTCAATCCACTTGAAGAAGGAAGTTGTAAGAGGTAGTAGAAATACCTTTTGCCCAGAAGGGAGGTGTAGCTTGTTGACGATATACATCCCTAGTTTCAAAATGGGTCATGGCCAACTGATGGGATGCATCATTTCTAAAGGCTTCTTCCTTTAATGTAGTTGTTATATTTGTCATCGTGTAAGTCTTGTAGTACTTGTCAAGACTGGTAGTGGCTGATTAATAAAACTTTATGATAAGGTCAGAATTTTTTATTCACTATTATTAATAATAGGGGTGCTCATGGGTTGGGTTGAGGCATTTGAACAATGCAACATTCCTACAAATAGGAGCAAATTTAAACCTAAAATTGACAGAGAAATGAAACTTATAAATATATAAAAAAAAAACCAAAAAAGGGGAAATAGTATAGTGTTTACAACCCAAAGATAAAGATGATAAATAATAACCAACTAATTTAAACTATTTTAAGTTTCGATAATAGACGAACATTACTATCTTCTCCAAAAGAATCCTGTCAATATATAACGCCAAATTGACCAAAAGCTATCAATCACAAAGTGCCTCTATCGACATTCAAACACTCCTTTAATGTAACACCCCACATCCCACATTATATATAACACATAATTCATTCAGAGAAATACATGTATTATCCCACTGAGGTCCATAGTACAAGAAAACTAAAATACTAAATTCACAACTCAAAATTTCCAAAATAATGTTCTTGTACTACATAACATTTAGTCTTCATAACACATCTATAGACTGGTCTCCACATATCCATGCATATAGGAAAACAAGTTATATGTTCCCTTTCCCTTTACTATCATTGAACTCAGTTGTTCTTACAATACATAAAGAAAAAAAATGAGAGTTATACTTGAAGGTCTAATGAGATCCCTTTTTCCTTGTAGTTGTAGGGTGAAAATCACCAAAACATTATTTAAAATCAACTTTCCATATAATAAGAGCATAATTTCATAAATCATATAATCCAACATGCCTCTGGTTGTAAAACCAGACTTAGAAAGATTTCATCAAATACAGGACCAGAGCCCCTCTGGTTCCTCTAACCAGAGCTTCTGGTTATACTAACCATAGCTCCTCTTAAGTTAACCTTCACGTAATTACCATATCAAATATAGAGGATGAATATAAACGTTTTTCCAAGTATAAAAGAGTAGAATATAAAACTTATGTATGATCAAAGCTTCTGGTTCTACTAACCAGAGCTTCTGGCTCAAAAACCACGACCAACCAGAGCTTCTAGTTCAACTGTGAAGACCAACCGGAGCCTCTCTGGTTTGTCCTTCTTTGTTAAAGAGATTTTGAAAAAGAATTTTTCCAAGTTAAAATAAGAGTAATAAGTCTTATGAACACTTTTTTAAAACACATTTCTTGACACAAAGCCTCTATGTACTAGATACAGAGGCTCTGGTCTTGGTAAAAGATTTGTAAAAGACTTGTAATATATACAAATACCATCCATAAGCTCCTCTGGTTCTATGTGAGGAACAATCAGAGCCCTTCTGGTTCCTTTCAAGGAACAATCAGAGCCTCTTTGGTTCCTCATAAATCATACACTTTGTCAAAAACATAGTTATCCAAAACCTTTGGCCATAAGCCAAGTTTTCGCCTTCTCAATAACATCATTATTACCATTTCTAATAAGAGCAACATTCATGAGTCCTCAAATCACAAAGAAGTAAGAATATAAAACTATTGCAATCCTAAGAGACATAAAGCAAGAGCTATTATAACAATCACACATACAAATGTCACCCTTATATCCAAAGGTACACCTCTCCTTGATATATCACCCTTATATCCGAAGGTACACCTCTCCTTGATATGCCATCCTTATCCCATGATACACGTCTCCCGAATATGCCACCCTTATTTCCTCATCAAAATCTATAGATTAATTCCAAACAATGACAAACCAAAGTCACAATCGTCTTGTAGGAACATCCTCTATAGTTTTAACCAATAATGGTTTCAAAACAGTTTCATTCCAAAACTTTAAAACTCAAGAACCAATAGTTCTTTTAATATCATTTTCCAAACTCAGAACCCCTTTTATCCTTAAAATAGGATATCATCCTCAAATGTTAAAAACAGTTTACCATTCTTCATCAAAATCGATCATCAAATCATATACTTCAAATAATACCATATATAAAGATTTCAATTTCAAAAACTCACCTTAATATGCGCAGATTTGAGATTAATCACACAACAACTTCCTCTAGTAAACACAGATTCCTCAAATCACTTTTTATGCAAAATTTCTTCTCAAGAACACCTTCACCGCCACACACACACACTTTTCTTTTCACAAAGATTTCTCTCAAAAGATAAGATAAGACTGATCTTATCTTATATATATATATATATATATATATATATATATATATATATATATATCTTAACAAGGGCGGTGTGTGTTTTATTATTATAAAACTCATAGGGCGATGTGTGTTTTATTATTATGAAACTCATAGGGCGGTGGAGTTTTATTAATTTTAAACTTCACCTTTCTTAACCATGAAGATGCATACACACATATTTTAATAATTTTCCATGTATGCATTTTATCATACATGCACGCATATATTTTAACAACTTCTCACATATGCACAGTAACATATTCACATATATGTATGATCCATGCATTTACTCAGATAATCATGCATATTATCACATATTCGCATAATAATCACATAAAGATTACCTCAACCATTGTTGCCTTAAATGTCGGTTATCACATTATCTACCCCTCAAAAGAATTCCGTCCCGAAATTCATTTGATCAAACAACCAAAGGTATCTGGTTCTCATTTTAGATTCTAATTCCCATGTCGCTTCAGAACCCTTGTGATAACGCCACTGTACTTTTACCAAACTAATTTCTTTGTTCTTCAACACCCTGATTTTTCGGTCAGTCACAACTTCTGGTGTTTCCACGAAATTCAGTTTACTATTAAGTTTATCTCTGGAAGCGATATTGCTAGACTTGGATTAGCTAAACATTTTCGTAAATTTGACACATTAAAAGTGATGTGAATTAAGCTGGTCTCTTCCGGTAGATCTAACTGATAAGCCCCTAGCCCAACCCGTTTGCATATTTTGAATTGCCCAATATACCTCGGACTAAGCTTACCTTTCTTTCCAAACCTTATAACACCTTTCCACGAAGACACTTTAAACATCACAAAATCACCCACATAGAATTCAATCGGTTTTTGACATTTATCGGCATAGCTTTTCTGGCGGTCCTGTGTTGTTTTGATTATTTCACGTATTTGTTCAATCTTTTTAGAAGTTACTTGAATAATTTCGGGACCTGTCAACTGCCTCTCCCCTACCTCATTCCAACATAACGGCGTTCGACATTTACGTCTATACAAAACCTCATACGATGCTGCTTAGATACTGGAGTGATAGCTATTATTATAGGCAAACTCTATTAATGGTAAATGATCCTCCCATTATACTCCAAAGTCAATAACGCAAATTCTCAACATGTCTTCGAGAGTCAGGATGATTCTCTCACTTTGCCCATCTGTTTGAGGATGATATGTCGTGCTTAATTGAATTTGAGATCCCAGAGCCTTTTGCAAACTTTCCCAGAACTTTGAAATAAAACGGCTATCTCTGTCAGAAATAATAGATAATGGGACACCGTGTCTGGTTACATTTTCCTTGATATAGATCTGAGCAAACCTTTCTAAAGAATAGGTTTCTCTTATTGGTAGGAAATGCACAG
This sequence comes from Cynara cardunculus var. scolymus, assembly GCF_001531365.2. Classification (NCBI taxonomy): domain Eukaryota; kingdom Viridiplantae; phylum Streptophyta; class Magnoliopsida; order Asterales; family Asteraceae; genus Cynara; species Cynara cardunculus. The sequence continues at coordinate 39,151,262 of NC_037539.1, forward strand.
ACTTAGATAGACGATACACTATTACCCAGATTGCATCATATCCTTTTTGGGTTCGAGGTAATTTCATAACAAAATCCATCGTAATGTGGTCTCATTTCTAGACTGGAATTTCCAAAGATTGCAGATTTCCATAGGGTCTCTGATGTTCGATTTTAACTTGCAGACATGTTAGGCATCGTTCCACATATATTGCTATGTTTTTCTTTAATCCTGGCTACCAATAGAAGGGTTTCAAATCTTTGTACATCTTATTGGTATATGGATGAATAGAATAGCAGGACTTGTCACTTTCATCCAAGATAGTTTCTCGCACGTTCCCATAACATGGCACCCAAATCCGTCCTTGAAAGCATAGAATTCCTTCATTATTTGATTCCAGGATGGAAATCATTTTACCCAATCTTTCTGACTTCATATCATCCTCTTTAACGGCTTCCTTCTGATATTTTAAAATTTCTTTATGAAGGTCAGGAGTTAAGTTAATTCTCATTGCCACGGTTTTGATCGTTCCATTCCTTTCTTTTCTACTTAGAGCGTCGGCTACCACTTTGGATTTTTGCGGGTGATAAAGAATTTCACAATCATAATCATTAACAAGTTCGATCCATAGACGATGTCGCATGTTCAACTCTTTCTGGTTAAACAGATGTTGTAGACTCTTATGATCGATATAGATCTGGCACTTTGTTCCCAAAAGATAATGCCTCCATATCTTCAATGCAAATACCACTGCTGCCAATTCCATATCTGGATGAATAAAATGTTTTTTGGATTGAGTTAACAATTTATTGAGAAATGACAATAATTAAAGAAAATATGGGTGCAAGTTCTGGTTGAGATTTCAATACCAAAGTGCAGCAGAACCTTACTAGATCAATAAGTTATTGTAGCAATACTTCTCAAATATTGGATCAAACACCCTTCTTTCGAAGCACATATTAGACCAGCAATGGCATTGTTCTAATAAACTCAAATCCAATCATGATACAGATCTTACCGTTACTTCCATATTATTTGCAACCTATGAAGGTTGTTGTAGCTCTTTTTAGCTATATACAACACTTAAAATCTTAGCATTTATGTCGTCTTAATCTTATGTCCAATCACCTAAGTAAAAATAACATGTGTCACTTTATCAAATATTACTAGATGAAACATTGCAAATAAAGAATGAATAGTGGAGTTAATTACTATGGCAAAAATAATTATCCAAAACACTAAGGCTTAATCTCCAAATCTTTACTCACACCCAAGCAAGGGTGTTTAGTCCATCATCGCTAGAAGAAGTGAAGACATGGATTTAAAGTGCATGAAAGATAATGTTGAAGGAAAAGTAGAGTTGCAAAAATGTAAATTTGCAGAAGTTGTAAAGTATTTGAATGTAAAGGTGCCTGAAATGTAAAGCGTGTTGGAAATCGTAGATGTGCATAAATGAGAACATGCAAAAGTGAAAGCATGCAGAATCGTAAGTGTGTAAAATGGAAACTTGTTGTAGACAGTCTGAATTCGCTGTAAAACTGAGAATATCAAAAGATTACTAGATTAAAACTGGAAGTAACTTGGCCGAATTTCCACAAGCTTGAAAGCCGGTTTTTACCTTGCACACTTGACAAACTATTGAGCTCTACTACTTGTACTAAATTAAAGAGCTCTTAGGGAATCAAATAAAGCATAAACTCATTGGGTAACAACCTCCGAAAGCCAACTATTCAAGTACAAAGCATCTTAAAGTATAAAAAGTTACATCAAAAGATAACTAACAATGACCAAGAATCAGATTCCAATCCTTAGATCAGCAAAAGAACTACTTAACAATCTCTTGGATTCTGGTAAACAGATTTGGTCGCACATGCTTTAAGAACCTGCTACAACAAGCTCACAGTTAACAAATATTGTTCATTTTTTTTATCAAAACAAGACCAAAGTCACCAACTTAGCTCTAGACTTAATAAAGATAATAATATGAATAAAGAGACTCGCTTTGTCATCTGGGATAATAGAATAAGATTCCAAAAATACACAAAAAGTAGGTATGATTTTGCCCTAATCACTGATAGACTTTCTAATTGTAAACGTTAGCATGCTTTAAAACTTGAAATACATAGCATGTGCATAAATTAACAATGAAGATATTGAATTGAACACATACGTATGTATCTTAATTATAGACTCGTATGAAATTTGCCTCTAGCATGTGGATGTGTAATTGATTCTGCTTGAATGTTACTTACACAAGTCATGGACTGTTTCTAAGCTTCTAGTATTAATCACTGAACACACTTACACTCTTAACTTGTCATTTAGTACCAGTCTCGTTAATAATATTCCCAGCGGGCTTAAGCTACAACTATTTCACATTTGATCTCACCAAGCTTTGACAACTTCCAAGCGAGTTGGAACCCACATCATGTAAGTTACAAGACTTTATGGTGACTCAGAGGCCGTTTTCCAATTCTTCGCTAAACAGATAAGTGCTTACTGGTGTTACTTATCTTATTGGGTGAACATGATAAAAACTGAGAATCTTATCCGATAAGTAAGTCAGAAGACTCTTAATCTATTAGTGCTAAGAATGTTGCCCGATAAATAAAAGAGGGTGATAACCTTGACGATAAACGCTAACTGATATATGTTTAGTAAACGGCTAGCTCTTTACATACTCGTGAGAACCTAATTTATAAAAAAAATGGCTCATTATCATCGTTTAACGAATAAATTGTTGTATTATAACAAACCAACCATTTTTATTGTTGTAATTATCTTCCAAGACACCAAGTCTCGTATCTATCAATTCATGGTAAAGGAAAAGCATAAACCATGTGGATGCTTTAAAAATGGAAACAATCATTACATCGATTGCATCACTCTACACTTAATTTCATCTTTTCCTTCCTTCCCAAATATTTTTTCTTCCAAATAAAATATAAAAAAACAGTATACTTTAACTTGATTTTTATTTTGAGTAATGAATTGTTAAAACTTGCATTTTAGTATATAAGATGTTAAGTTTTAAACATTTAAGTACGCGGGTAATCGATTGAAGCATTAACCGGTTACCATGCTGATGTAGCGAGTGATGTGGTATCCAACTCAGTATTTTTGCTATTCAACCCAATATTTCATCCCATCACTCGCCACATCGTAACCGGTTAATGCTTCAACCAGTTACCCGAGTACTTAAATGTTTAAAACTTTACATATTAGGTACCAAAATGGATGTTTTAAAATTATATTACCCAAAATAGAAACCAAGTTAAAGTACGTTACTTTCTTATGCAATTTTACCCTTGTTTTTTTATAATTAATCGTTCCTTAGTATAAAAAACATAAAATTATTGATATAGTAATTTTTAAGAAGTTGATAAAAGCAAATTATTTTGGACTTCAAGTTTCAAAAGAGTGCCTCCATAATAGGCTTTTGGAATTTTTACAGAAAGCAGAGGAAGCATTCGATGCATCATTTAAAAAAAAGTGCAGCTGTCAGAGCCTCGTATTTACCAGCAGGGTTCCGAGATATTCTATATAATATCTAAAGGTCGTACAACAAAATTGATTTTATATGAAGTTTAAAATTAATATGAAAACATTTTAAAGTATACTTTATATGACTTAAGTTTATAGATACAAAACAAATAACTTTCTTTCTAAAAGTGTTACAATAAGTTTATAAGACGTGTGTAGACGTTTTAACAAGTTTTCTAAGACGTGCTTTAAAAACAAAATGTGGTATTACTTATTTTATTCGACATTATTTGAAAATTTTCCCCATAAACACAAGTGTTCTATAAAAAGACGGGTTTATATGACAATTTTGAGAAGTATCCTATAAAATAGCTAAATATTACACTTAATTTTAAAAATTAAAGCGTCATAAAAACTTGTTAAAACATCTAAAAACGTCATATAAACCTATTGTGACGCTTTTAGATATGACGTTTTATAGTTTAGTGCTTAACAATCTAGCCATCCTATAAAGCCGATTTTGCTACACGAAACGTATTCTTTTTGTTAATTATGAATGTCCAGATCAGTTTGCATACACCTCAATGAAACAAAATCAAAATAATACTCGATAACTTTACGAAATTAGAACCAATAACCCTTGAAAAGAAATCCACAAAACCCGAGTATTATTATTAGTTAAGCTATCACATAAGCTTATAAAAACGTAAATCAGCTATAGCTTACTTGAGACAAAAAAGCAGCTGCAATGGAAGATGATTCGACCCATAAGTTCATGTCTATAAATGTCCCAAAATACGTGCTCTCAATTGGTGACATTGACATCGTCACTAGTCGAGTAGGTTTGGTGTGTTCCCTTGACAAAATATGTCTGATTGAATATGAGTTTTTTAAAATAAAATCTATTTAATTTATAATTTAACAATTAATCTAATTAATTTTTAAATTTATATTAAATAAATTTGGAAAACTTATACAAGTAGATGAAATATTCATACGCTGTAATTGTGACTGATACGAAAACCTCATGAGTTAATATATAAATCTAATGAAATTAATACATGAACCTCATAAAATCGTTAAGATAATCAAGTGTACGAATTCTTAAAGAAATTTTGGAGTAAATCATTGTGCAATGTCCTAAACAAATGCCTAGTGGAATGATCAAAGCCGATGATCGTAAGTTATGTCCTCCATCACGATCTAGAATGAAACTATCCATGGAATCGTGCGCCGTGTGAAACATAGGTCGTCGTCGTTCTTAATCGAGACTCAGGCTAAGCTCCGTCTCGGAACCTTGTGGGGTTAGGAGTAAAAGCATCCCGAGGTTGAAGCATTTCGTTGAGCGTGCAGAAACGTTGGGATCCCCGATTTCTTTCTCCAGAGCTGATTCTTTTCCCGTCTCCAAATAATTTTATTTTTATTTGTTTATTATAATAAAAAGTTTATTGGGATGGTTTTGTGAATTAATATTTAACAAATCTAAAAAATAATTAACAATAAAATGGAAAAGTTTTTTTTTTTTTTAAAGTTAATAAATTAACTTTCAAAAACGCAGTTATGATTTGAATATATCCAAAAATAAAATAAACAAATAATTACCGTAAATAACGCCCTTCATACTAAAAATGACTATTGAGTCCTCGTAATTGAAAATAATAATAAAACAAATAGAAAAACGTAATTAACAAAAGTGTTTTACATTTGGTCGTTTTCATATATATATATATATATATATATATATATATATATATATATATATATATATATATATAAAGAGAGAGAGAGAGAGGTTGGTTATTATTTAACCCTTGACATTTGTACAACCAATATAACTCAATCCACTACTAAAAAATGGGGTTTTTCCGACGGCAAAATCCGTCGGAAATCCGTCGGAAAAACAACTTTCCGACGGATTT
>NC_037539.1:39156742-39157576 GCF_001531365.2 Cynara cardunculus var. scolymus
TATCCGTCGCAGATTGTTCTAGATTTTTAAAATAAATCAGCGAGTGAAGTTTCCGTCGCAGAAATTAACCAAAAATATTAAAATAAATCAGCGAGGGATCAGATCCGTCGCAGAATTTAAACAAAAATTTTAAAATAAATCAGCGAGGGATAATTCCGTCGCAGAAGGAGCTGGAGTTTTAAAACCTGGATTTTTAAAACCAATCAGCGAGGGATCAGCGAGGGAATATGATTTTTGCAAAATCCCTCGCTGATCMCTCRCTGATCTGCGAGGGATCAGCGAGGGAATTGTCTTATTTTTTTATTTTTATTTTTATTTTATCAGGTCTTAACCCATTTAACTGAGTTTTGTTTGGTTTTATAGGCTTTATTCGGTTTTATTTGGCCCAAATATAAACCCATTAAGGCCCAACCAAACCGAATAAAACCCATTAAGGCTCAAATAGAACCGAATAAAGTCCATTAAGGCCCAATAAAACCGAATAAAGTCCATTAAGGCCCAATAAAACCGAATAAATCTCATTTAGGCCCAATACAGCCTAATAAAACCGACTCGACGAGTATATATATAAACATCAATCCAATCATGGTTACAACCTACACATCTATATATATCGTGTATACATGTGTATATATACATTATAACAATTACAACATTGTGTAAATATATATATATATATATATATATATAAAACACGGGGTGACGGGTATATATATATTTATAACACATGCGTATATGTGCATATAATACAAATCGCGGTTAGCAACCACAACATATAACACATATACATATATACGACATATACATATAACACATATATACAAACAACACATA
>NC_037539.1:39158631-39174697 GCF_001531365.2 Cynara cardunculus var. scolymus
GAATTTTTCCCTCGCAAATCAGCGAGGGATCAGCGAGGGAATGTGTTTTTTGTCACTTCCCTCGCTGATCCCTCGCTGATCTGCGAGGGAAATTTTCCCTCGCTGATAGTCGTCGCTGATACCTGGTTTTCTAGTAGTGATTGTAAATGATGTGAGTCGAGCTCGAGTATTGATATACTCACTCGAACTCGATAGTTGTTTCTCAAACTCGAACTCACTCTAAAACTCGGGAGTAAATTAAAAATCAAATTCGACATGAACTCGATTAAAAAAAAAATTAAACTTGAATTGGAGCTCGAAGTTGTTTGAAGCTCGAACATGATATCGAATCAAGCTCAAACCAAGCTTATCCATTGAAATTTAAGAAATTTCAATGGTCTTCTCTTATAAAATATAAAACTTAAATGTGTCGTTTTAAATTTTATAAAACTAAAGGGATGCACCTCAAACTTCATCATTAAAAAGACAAAGTTACAAACTTTATTCACTTCCTTTTTTTTTATAATACATTTCCATCCTTCTTTCACTATATTTTTTCCAACATGAGACAACTTCATCAACACTTTTATAGTTTTGTTTCTCTCTTTTTAATCATGATTTTAATAAATAAATAAAAATTTATTAGTTCTTATAGTACCAAAATTCACAATTTTGTTCAGATATCTAAAAACAGAATACATTTTTATTATGTTATATTTTACAGATTATATTATAAAATTAATCATATTTTAATACTAATTATATATAAAAAATCGAGTATTGAGTAGTTCGACTCCACTTGTTAATACGTCGAGTCGAGCTCGAGTTTGAGCTGAATCTATTCGAGTCGAGTGTCGACCGAAGCTTTGACCAAGTCGAACTCGAGTAGCTCACGAGTTGTCTCGTATCGTTTACACCTTAGTTACTAAGGTGGTGTTTGTTTTTTGAAAAAAACTCTTATTTTACCACATATGTCTGATTCGGTCAGACATAAAGCAATTCAGACCGTTTGTTTTTCTTTTTCTTTCAGAGTCACTTATCACTTATTTTCCTCTTAAAAATTAAGTGATAACCTAGCCACTTATTTTCCTCTTAATCCTAAAGACTATCCAGAGAACTGATTTCTACTTCATCATTTGATCGACTTCACCCTCCTTACCGTCTCAATCGATCGACTTCACCCTCCATCGCCTCTGGTGGCTTCAAATCGACCCAAATCATATTCAAATCAAGAGGGTTTGCGCCACTGTGTGTTTTCGTTTATGTGCAAACCAGTAGTTGTGCACCTTTATCCTTGTGAATCAAGGTATTTTCGTCCCTGTAGTTTTCGTCACTGTATTTTTCATCATGATGGAGATTTGCTTCGATTTTAGAGATGGATTTAGGCGTTGGATTTTAGAGAAGGAGTGGTGGTGGACGGTGGTTGATAGTGGTGGGATGAGGGTGGAAGATTTGATCTGGAGGAGAAAGAAGAATTAAAGAAATCTTGGGAATATAAACAGAAGTGAAATAAAAAATTATACATATTCATATGTTTTGTTGGTTATAAAAACAAACTATTGATTCAGATTTCAGACTTCAGACGTTTGTCAATTTACAAAAACAAACAATCTGATTGATTCAGATTTCAAACATCAGCACTACCTCTTAAAAATCAAAAGTGAAATCAGACTTCAGACTTCAACACCTCTTAAAAAAAACAAACACTACCTAAGAATTCTTCTAGTTGTTCTCTAGAACCACAATTGAATTATCGTGACACTTATAAAAAGATATTAAGTAATAATCAATGAAAATGATAATAAATTTAATTTGAGATTAAATTAGGATGAATAAAAAAAGTAATATATAATAATAACCACCGGCACACCGCGTTCAGACAATTGTATTCCTCCGTGGCAGTAGACTTTCCATGTGCCGGTGGCGACTCTCCACTCCATTCCATTCCATATATTCAATATTCTCATATTAATTAATTGCATTTTTCTTTTATTAAAATAATATATCATCATATATTTATCTTGTATTATATATGGTGATAATGTAGTTAGACCAAATTACCCTTAACCATTATAAGCAATAATATTGGAGCTAGGCGTGGGCAATTTAGGTTGATTAACCTATGAATAAATTTATTTCCAATTTATTAGCTGTCCAGTTTATGTGTTTGACATTCTCCTTCCTCATTTGAGCCACCTCTCATGTGCTGGAGCTGTGTTTCTTTAACTTTTAGAACCTTTTAGGTACACACACCACCTATATATACCATACAATTCATTACTTCCTATACAAAAACATCTATTTCAAGACTAAAAAGGCCACTATTTGATCGATCGATCGACCGACCGACTACCCTATTCAGAAGCTTGAAAAAGTTGTATCAGATGGCGGCTACAAGAAGTCTTGAGATTCTTAAAGCAATGGGGGTTCGGGGAGGAGTTGTTTCACGTACAGTGGAAGATGGTGGGGTGGTGAGGATGAAAATCTTGGTGAAACGACAAGAATTAGAGCAAGTTGTGGAACGTGTCGTTAAGAAAAGAGATGACAACAGACGGCAATTGTCGAGATCTTTGGCATCAAAGTCATTAGAACCAAAAATAAAGGAAATGAAGAAAACGAGGATCAGTGATCAAGTGAATGGAGATTGCCGGAGTCATTGGAGGCCTGCGCTTCATAGCATCCCGGAGGAATTGTGATTATTATTTGAAACATTTTTGAAATTAAAATTACAGGGTTTCTGTTGATTTCTTTTAATTTAATTTAATTTATTCTTTGTGATAGATCATTGTATTGAAAAAGTCATTCTTTATTACATTGTGTATCTCCTTTTTCAATAATCGGTATATGTTTTATTCATCATGAACTATAAATAACTTTTGGACTGCTAATTAGCATTGATTTTTGTTTAAATAGTTTGTATCATTATTATCTATTTTGAAGTTAAAAGATGTACTCAAATGATGGACAATGCACGATTTTTGGTAAAATATATATTGATTTCCATAGTCTAACTAGCTGGTTTCATCTCATCGCGACCGATACTTAATCACACATGATATACACAAAACCTTGTTGAGACTACATAAAAAGGGTGTATAAAGAAGCTTGGAGTATGTGAGGATTACAGAGAGCTCTAAATGTGTACCATAGTTCAAATCATCACAAACCCTAATTCTCATATCTATACTACCTTATAAACCAGATTTGAGAAAAGTCTTAAAAATAACTTTAAATGCATAAGGTTTTAGCTTTTAATGCACAAAGTCTTAAAGTCTTAAAAACAACTACCAAAATTTTAAGTACAACCCTTTTAAACATTTATTTTAAAATTCTCTTAATTACAATATAAAAAACATAAATTACAACTTCTCAATGCTTCACTCAACTTTCTCCTTCCCAAGACTGGCTGCACGTTTCCCTTATCATACCTTTCATGCTCAAGATGATGATTCACAAATCTATCTTCGCCAGATGACGATTCAAGCTCTCAGTGTAATGATTCATGATTTAAATCTATCTTCCCCATATAATTATACTGTTATCGTTCATAGCAGGTAAGCTTTCATGACTTTCATCTCTATTTTCTCCTTATTCGATTCTACATCGCTCATATGAGGTGCAATTTCATCGATTTTGATCTGATTTGGATCAAGCATGTAACCCTAAATTTCTGATTCAAATCCATCTTTCTAGTATATATGGTTAGGGTTTTCGTACTATTCTTCTTATTCATGGTGTACAAGCCTTCTTCTTCAAGATTTATTATCAAAATCAGGTATGATTCATGGTGTACAAGCCGCCTCCTTCAAGATCTATTATCATACCAGGTATGAGTCCTCTCCTTCATGCTTACCTACTCGATTTTGGTGCTAGGTTTTGAAAATGATTTTTGCTTTTGAAATCGATTTTGATATTAAAACCGATTTTTGCTTTTGAAATTGATTCTTTCTTTTGCTATTAAAACCATTTTTTTGAGCTGGGTTTGTGTTTTTTTTTTGTTTTTTTAATCATCTATGTAGCTGCTTCAAGCCGTTCAATGGTGAAATATGAAGGTGAGTATACTGTAGAAACTGTGTTTGATGGAAGCAAGCTTGGGATCAAACCTCATTCTGTGGAGGTAACTCCATATGGGGAGCTTCTTGTCCTAGATTCAGAAAATAGTAATATTCACAAAATCTCAACACCATTATCAAGATGTAAGTGTAATTATCTTTACACCATTATCACTGTTTTGAAGTTCTGTTTTTGAGCTTAGTATCCATTTATTTGTTATCAGTTGTGTAATAAGAAAATGATTTGACATAAATATAGGAATACATTGTTTCTTGTTTCAGGTGTATGGGGTATTGATGAAGATATGAAGAGATCATCGATACTATAGATGTTTATTTTTTCTTCAATTTGAGCTGATTGCTCCCCTTTTTTTTAGTTGTATTTAAGATGAATATCCTCCATACCGAACTTTTTGACATCTTGTAGTGCTGGTGATGGTTCATTAAGAGAGCCACCAAGAAGAGGAGAAGGCCATTGTTGTAACACGAGGCTCTGTCTAAGGCAACAACAAGAGTTTTGGTCATCAAGTTTCTTCAATCATTTGCTTTTCATAGTATCTCTATCTCTATCTGTATATACACATTCGTATACAACACTGTTATATGTTACAGTTCTAAACTTATTGTCTTCAGATTCTCTTGGCTAAATGTTGGGGAGCATTTCTGAAGGTAGGAATCAAGTCAACCTTCAGTGATTGTTTTCAATTGGTCTCTTGGAACTTCACAAAATCTGTTTTTTACCTCCCTAGAACTCTGTCAAGAAAAATGACCATCTTGGAGAGTACACCGGTGAATTGATATTGCACTTAGAAGCAGATAGCGAGGAAAAACATATGATCGTGCCAACTCATCTTTCCATTTTGATTTGAATAGGCAAATTAGTTTATAGTTGATTATATATCTATATTGCATGAGTGTACGATAATTTTTTCCGCAATCCTTTTTTAATTCATTTTAAGTTTTGGAACTAATTTGACATGCAGTAGGAGTTTTAATATTTATATAGATACATATGTAATACATTTAGGAATCATCTAAATTATAAAACTGTAGGAAAGTGAGAACTGCTTTTAGTCTATAAGAGCGCTACTTCCCTCGGAAAAACCCATCATTAACATTCAAAAGCAATCAAATTCTTAGTATAGATGTCTGATAACCTTAATCATCCATGTCGTGAGATCCTTAAATAATCCTGATATCAAAGTAAATCACTCTGGATGGAGCAATCCTCAAAATGGAAACACGCAAACACTTACCTCATCAAGATCTTGAAACCTCCAATCATAGATCTTCAATATTCGAGGTTCTCCTCTCCATTTACTAAAAAAAAAGTCCCAAAAACGTCAAAATCGAGAGGGGGGGGGGGGGAGGGAAGATGGTGGAAGAACCGGGTGCAAAACCCTAAGAATCAAGCTTAAAATATGTTTTGGGGGCTTCCTATGACTTTTTCCGACGAGCTAAGTTGTGGGCCAGGTCATTTGCGTCCAAAAATGTGCCAAACAAACATTCATATGGCTCAAGCAATGGGTCGTGCCACGTTGTGCCTATAATGGTGTGTTGTTGGTGATCTTTTATGATATGAAATACATACATCAGAGGCTATTTGTAGTCATTTACAACAAATGGAAAGAAGAAGATTATGGAGCTAAACTAGGCAAGTTACAACAAAAATATATTGACCAAAAATAGATTAAATTCAAATTATGAATTTGAATCTTTTGAATGATCCTTAATACGCCCCCGCAAGATGGAGGAGCCATTGGAGACTCCGATCTTGGACCGTAGATGAAGAAATATAGAGCGGGGTAGCGGTTTGGTGAGAGCATCGGCAAGTTGATCCGTGGAGTTGATATGGAGCACTTGAAGAGATACATTGGTGACTTTTTCTCGTATAAAGTGGTAGTCAAAGGCAACATATTTCATCCTAGAGTGGTAAACCGGATTGGAACACAAGGATGTGGCTCCTGTATTGTCGTAATAGAGAGTTGGAGAATGATCCGTGGCAATACCAAGTTCATGGAGTAGATTTTGTACCCAAGAGACTTCAGCGGACGCATTGGCGAGAGCCTTGTATTCTGCCACCGTAGAGGATCGGGATACCGACTTTTGTTTGGCAGATCTCCACGAGATAATGTTCCCCCAAGATATTTAAGTACGCTGTAGTGGACCGACTAGCAGTAGAAATGTCGCCCCAGTCGAAATCGGAGAAAGCTTTGAGATCAAGTGTAGTTGCGTTACAGGAAGAGACCATGATATATGGTGCCTTTTAAGTAGCGGAGAACTCTTTTTAATGCTTGCCAATGCGTTTGAGAAGGAGCATGCATAAACTGTGATAACTTATTAACCGCAAATGAGACATCGGGTCTTGTAAATGCAAGATATTGGAGGGAGCCCACTAGTTTGCGATATGGAGTCGGGTCAACCGGGGGAGAGCCATCCATTAGGGTGAGAAGAATTGATGATGATAGTGGAGTGGCAACTTCTTTTGCACCATCCATGTGAAAAGTGGGGTGAGAAGATCTTGAATGTGATGATGTTGAGAGAGGAAAAGGCCGGAAACGGTGGAGATAACCTCTATGCCAAGGAAGTGATGTAATGAACCAAGGTCTTTGATAGAGAATCGTTGGGCAAGAGTGTGGACAAACTTGTTCAAGAAGGTAGGATTATTACCGGTGAGGACAATATCATCAACATAAACCATGAAGTAGCATGTGACACCATCGTGATTATAGATGAAGAGAGACGCATCTACCATAGATTTATGAAACCCAAAGGAGGTAAGAAAGGCGGAAAGCTCAGTGTACCAAGCACGAGGTGCTTGTTTAAGGCCATAGAGAGATTTTTTGAGTTTACAAACGTGGTTAGGAAATTGAGGGTGGATGTAACCGGGAGGTTGTAGCATAAACACCTCTTCATTCAAAGTGCCATGAAGAAACGCATTGTTCACATCGAGTAATAAGTTCAAAAAAAACTCATAAGCTCATAAGCTACCATTTTTTACCCATCCAAACAAAACTCTTGAAATAAGCTCAAAAAAATATATCAGTTTATGTTTAACAAACACTACCTTATTTTGGGTCGGAGGAGTAATAATGCATATTAAAATTTAAAAATTATTACATATGGTCAATCACATTAAAAACTGTTAATAATTTAAGAAGTCAGATAAAATACTAATTAATCAACATTTGAAATTCTTCTAATTTCATATTTTCTTATAAAATGGTTCAACTTGCTTAAAGTCTAATTTGATTATGTGTTTTGAGATTCTTGTTGCCACCTTTGCATGCCATTGTTTAATTAGAATTTGGTCGTACAGTTAATATGTTTGACATTCTCCTTGGTGCCACCTCTCTTGCGCTGTGTTTCTTCAGCCATATATATATATATATATATATATATATATATATANATATATATATATATATATATATATATATATATACATATATATATATACATATATATATATACACACACACACACATATATAAAGCCATGCACTTCACTATTTTCTATCCATAACCATCTACACATTTCCAAATCTTGAAAGTAAACACAATCAACGATCCTATTCAGAAGCTTCAAAATTAATATCGAATGGCTACAAGAAGTCTTGAGATTCTTAAGGCAATGAGAATTCAAGAAGGAGTTGTGTCGCAAATGGTTGAAGATGGTGGGGTGGTGAGGATGAAAATCTTGGTGAAAAGGCGAGAATTAGAGCAAGTTCTTGAGCATGCGATGAAGAAAAGGGATGGGAATGATGATGTGAATCTCCGGCGGTTGACGAGATCGCGGGCATCGAAGTCGTTAGAACAACGATTGCAGGATATGAAGAGAATGCGGATTGTGAGAGGCAGTCAAGTGCACAGAGATTGTGGGAGTTATTGGAGACCTGCACTTCAAAGCATTCCAGAGGCTGGGCTTTTGATTTATTGAATTTTTTTTCTCAATATATTTTTTACTCTTAATATATTTTTTTGTCATCGTAAACCATTTTAACCTTCTCATTCCTATTGTTGTCGATCTGTTTTCCAATGGGTTTATTCATATTAGCTTGGACGATATCGAAAACTTTACTATCAGGAATCCTTTAACAATCACAAATTCAATAACATTATAGATAGATAAATCATATTGAAAAAACAATCACAAATTGAAAAACAAGATCAATATTAAATCATCATCAATTATGAGATTTTTAAATTTTGTAACTCACAATTAATGATATGAGAGTTACACAAAATGATAAAATTAGTTAATTACCCTTGTCATTAACATATGAGATGTATCTGAACCTGAAGAAAAGATGAATTTTCATTGGTTGAGCTTGGTTAACAAAATCAACACAATAATCTTGGTTAACATTTGAACCAAACTCTCTCTCTCTCTCTCTCTCTATATATATATATATATATATATGTGGTTAGTTACTTAGAGTTTGTTTCAAATACAAACCGTTGCATTTGTACAACCAATGAAACCCAATGAATTGAGATATTTATGTAAATGATGAGAGTTCATTTATTATGATTTGAATATTTATGGAAAATGAATATGATTCATTAATTATGATCAATACTTTATATTAGGAAACACTCAGAACTTTTATGAAATCACGTGAAATGGACGGTTGAGATTGGGTTGTATTGGTTGCACAAATGTCAAGGATTGTATAATAATCAACCTCTAGTTACTTATGTCTTCGGTATAAAATTAAAATAGTTGCATCTTAATTACTAAAAATATATTTTAAGATATGCATTTTAAGATGTTTATGTTTAAAATAATATAAAATCATTGGATGACATGTCTATTTCAGGCCAATGCATTATGAATACGCATATAGAGAGGGGGAAGATTCAAACGAAAACGATAATCAAATAAAAAACCAAAAATATATATGGTGGTAATCCCGTAGAGACAAGAGCGAATCGAGTTAGCATCCCGCCATTCATGCCTTGTCAGCTAGGCTAGTTAGCTAATTCTGCAATCTTAGGTGATGATATAGTCATCTTATCAAATTACACGTGATTTTTACAATAACGGTAAACGGAAAGAGTGTGTGGGAAAAGTGGCCCACGACCTCAGGTTTTTAAAAGAAGTTGAATCTCTCTCTCTCTCTCTCTCTCTCTCTATATATATATATATATATAGAGAGAGAGAGAGATAAGGGTCCTAACAATAATACATTCACTTCACAAGAACACAAAACATCTTTTTACTATAGGCAATCACATGTGATATTAAACCAGTGACATGAGCGACCTATGGCACAAGGGCGTAAAAAAGTCAAGTCAAATAGTACATTATTCAAGCTTGGCTCGAAAAGATTATGCAAGGCTCAATCTTCAATCCTTCAGCTTTTTATAGTGTCTCTATCTCTCTCCGTATATACACATTTGTATACAACACTGTTATTTACAGTCGTTATGTTGGTAGAATTTCTACATATATAAACTCACCCGATTTTTGTTTTGGTGAATAGTAGGAGCGATTTCAATTGCTTAAGGATGAGTTACAGTCTAGTACCGACACCCCTCCCCCTGATGAGGCATCTCTTTGGAAGCAGAGTGTCGGAGGACGGAAGAAGGGTCGTCTTTTTGGTTTCGGGACCTCCCAGGATCCCTCTTATTTTATGACCGATAGATTTAGTAGTAGCATCGGGAGATCATACAATATCGGATCAACAACGGAGGTATGTTGGTTATATTGTCATGTACTTTCTCATTACTTTCATTGCGGACAATTATTGATTTTGTCGAATATTGAATATTTACATTTAGCGGATTTGAGAGAGAAGTTGGCAAGGGTAGAGGAGGAGGTGCGACTGCGGGAGAAACGCCATCAGGCCGAGATGGAAGCCGAATGGAAGAGTAGGGCATATCTGGACGCCGACTAGACACTCTAGCCAGTTAGCCGAGCAAATATCGTTTTAATTATCGAAGCATTTTGCTGCGTTTATACGGCAGTCATGATAGATTTTCTCCCTCCCAAACCTCCCCCACCTTCCGGTAGTTAGATTTAATGAATTCGAACATTAAATTGTATGAATTGGATATTTTAAATTGTATGAATTGATTAGTTTTAATTTGTTGATAGTTTTGTTTTGTTATTTTATGGTCATGATTTATATAAATAAATATAGGAATTATGTAATTTTAAATTATTAAAAATTAGTGATGGATTAGAGACGGAAAATTCGTTGCTAATCCCCTGCTAATCCGTCGTAAATCTGTCGCTAATCCCCTGCTAAGCCCTCGTAAAAGAATCCATCGCTGATTTTGCTCGTTAATCTGTTGTTGAAAGATTTTCGTTGCTAATCCGCCGCTGAAAGTATTCAATCGCAGAAAAATTTTCATCGCAAATCCGTTGATGAAACTTTTCCGTCGCTGATCTATCGCTGATAGCATTACCTATGAGCTTTTGACTAATGGACTATTAGCGGTGAAATATGTCTTTTAGTGACGGACTTGCGGTGGATTTTTCCGTCGCTGATACTCCTCATTTTTGTAGTGTTGGTATATTTTTGAAAAACATCGGATTCTACCGAAACATCGACATAATTTCTCTGGATGATTTTTGTTGGTAAAAGTCATTTGTTTTGTAGTGATTGGTTTTATAAAACTCGGCTCGTTAAGTTAAATAAGTTTTTATATGTTTTGTGTTCGAGATCGACTCGAACTCGAGAATTATTAAGCTCAAGATCGAGTAACTCGTTAAAAGTTTGACTCATTTACACCCAAAGGCACAACCTAGGTCACGACAAGTCACCTGCAAACCACCAAACCGCCTCATGTATATTATCACATGTAATAAATGTTTTCTCGAGTTCTGGTAAAATGAAGATGTCCTCGTTTGAATCTTCACACACACACACACACATAATATACGGTCGAGTTCCGGTGAGAATAACACTTACAATGAGAACAAAAATCTTCATATACGTTCATCACGTTTATTTACTTCTTTTTATTATCATGATCGAAACTTTAACAAATTCATGCATATTAGTGATTAAACGTATATAAAGTAAAGATAAAAGTAGATGGATATACTTGGAAATAGTTGAAGGTAAATGAAGTTAGATAAAAAAAATAGTTATCTCATCCAAAAACTTAAAAGCGTTCCACAGTTATTCGCACCATAACTATTGTTCTCACAATATTACCCTATGTGTATATATAGAGAGAGTATAATATATATATATAGAGAGAGAGAGAGAGGAGATTTATTTTGCAAACCACGTTATTTGTACAAACCATACAAATCTCATTTAACCAATCATAATTTTTTATTTTGTTCATTTTTTGTAATTATGAGAGGTTGATTAATCATTTTTTTTGTGGAGGGTGTTAATCATGGATATTATCATATTCATTATTTTAATTGTATAAAAATACATAAAACAGTTTCATTAAAATTTTATTAAGTATTATATGAAACAATTTTATAACCATATACGAAACAACTTAATCAAAAAAAGTATTATATGAAACAATTTCACAAGATTAAACAATTTCATGAAAAAATTTCATAAGATTAAACAATGAAATCGACGGATTAGGGTGGTTTGTACAAATTGGATGGTTTACATTTGATTGCTCATCTCTCTCTCTCTCTCTCTCTATATATATATACATATATATATATACATATATATATATACATATATATATATACATATATATATATATACATATATATATATATATATATATTAAAAAACTTGATATTTAGAACATTTTTATGTATGTAGCTATTCTTAATAAAGGTATGTTTGTTAGCAGCTTAAGAAACTTAATAGGACTTGCAGCTTATTCAGCCAGTTATACATGAGTGTTTGGTAATGACTTGATAATATAGAAAGTGACTTATCCGGTAAGCATTTAAAAATTAGCTTTATCCAAAAAGCCACGTTTCATACGCTCATTTCATATATGAAAAACCTTTCCACACAAAAACTTCTCAGTCCATACAAACAACTTTATCCATACGTAACTAATAGAAAAGTTAATGATTTACTTCATGTGTCTTATCAATTTCTTCTAATAATTTATAATTCAATAACTATAGACATCGTTAGCTTGTCCAATTTTATTTTATTAACTTATCGGTATATACATATTATATAAACGTAAAAGTCTCGTTAATTATTCTACTTAAAAGATAGACTTGGGATCACTTGAGACTAACCTGTTTTCATGAGATCCGTGAGACCACTTTTTTACACCTGAAACTTCACAATGTTTTTGCTGTAAAGATTCGACTTTTTTTTTACATTCACAACGTTTTGCTGTAAAGTTTCAAGTGTAAAAAAGTGGTTTCACGGGTCTTAAAAAACAAGCTGGTCTCACGTAAATCTTAACCCTAGAAAGATATGATGGTAAAAGTTATGTTACTTTACAAACTAAAACAAAATAATGAAAAGTTAAGTAGGGTTGGGTTTACGTGAGACTAAGAGTTTTCATAAGACTCATAAGACCAATTTATGTTCATTGATCAACCTTATAAACTAATGATCTAATGGTATAAAGTTGTATGATGGTAATTTTGTGATTATTGAGAAGTCACGTGACAATTTTGTGATTATGAATATTTAGATTGTAGATCTAATCAAAGGGTTAAAAATTGGTTTTACAGATTCTACGAAAAACCCTTGATCCCACATGATTGCAACTCAAATAATCATTTTGTTTATAAATCAATTAATGAAGTTGAATCTTGTTACGGATTGAATTATGTGATTGACATTCTTGTACTCAATTGAGCCATCTCACATTTGCTGGACCTTCAATTTTTAATATTTTTTATATTCATTAATATTAATTTTTTGTGCAATTATTCTTATCTATTAATCGGTTAATAAAGACAAATTATATATCATATATAATTTATAAAATATATATATATTTTTTTAATTTATAATATTATTAGGTTACATCCCACACCTATATATGTAACCCATGCTGCGCTTCATTATCACAAACCCGTAACGCCAATTAATTTATCTCGAAAACTGAGATACGAAAATCTAATGGCTACGACAAATCTTGAGGTTCTTAACGCGGTGGGCGTTCATGGAGGAGTCGTTTCACAAACGGTGGAACATAACGGAGTGGTGAGGATGAAAATCTTGGTGAAAAGACAACAATTGGAGCAGGTTCTTGAACAAGTCGTGAAGAAAACTGAAGCCACCAAAGGGATTCATGTTCATCTCCGGCAATTATCGAAATCGTCGGCATCAAAGTCGCTGGAACAAAGGTTGAATGCCTTAAAGAGGATGCAGATTCAAAGAAGCGGTAAATCGAAAAGAGATTGTCGGGGTTTTTGGAAGCCTTCGCTTCACAGCATCCCGGAGGCGAAAGTGTGTTGATTATTTGAATTATAGTAAACAATTTTTTAAATGACATAATTCGATTTATTGCTTCTCCCATTTTGTAGACGATTAATGTTATATGATAAATTAAGCTATTGATTACATAAGGTTTTTAGTATAAATTATTGAAATCCTAATAAAAGTATGTTATACAATATGTATGATAAAACCAGAAGGTCTTTGGCTTCGCAGTATGTGAGTCTTTGGCTTCCTAGGAGATCAGAGGTTCAAACCGTGTATTAGTTTATTTGTTCTATTTACCGTATATAAATATTATATACTTCAAAACAAATACGTACTATAACACCATTTTTCATCACAAGGTGTTACATCTTCCACAAGAGTAAACTGCAATCATTAATGGAATATGATCAATCATCATAGAGACAATTATGACTCCAAATTTTAAAACAATCTTATTTTAAAAGTCTTTCGTCATCTATATATTACCCACGAGTACGTATTATCACCGACATGATAATATCATCAACGGATTATCGAAGATCACTGACACTGATAGATCACAAAAGGTATTTCAGTGATGGATTATTGAACGATTTCACCTACTTTCATTGACGAGTATCACGTCAATGATCCATCTGTAGTTCTTAATATAAAAAATGGCGTTTCTTGTATATTTTCATAAAAAGATGTCCTTACAAGAAACATCAAAACAAAGTTGTCCGTACACACACTAAGTAGGGGTAAGGGGAAGTGGTCCTAACTGGTATTGATGTATAAAATAACTAAATTTCTATCAAAAATCGACCTTGCTTGGCTAACTGTGTAACACCTGTCACCACAAAACAAAAAGACTTCGACGACGATTTTTTCCACTGGAAATTTTTGGGGATTTGTAGCGGATCACCGATGTATATTTCCGTCAGTGATGGAGAATCCCTTGGTAATTGTGATCACCGACCACACTTTCTCTGACGATAAGATATGTCGATAATCCGTCCATGATGGCTTTTTCCAGTGGATTACAGGCGGAAAAACCTTTTTGTTTTATAGTGTGTGTTTTCATTGAATGCAATTACGAGTTAATTGAGCCACTTTGGATATAAATATTGTTTTGTGGGGTTCCATGGTGTTCAATCGGCTTGCATATTTCGAGGTCAAAAGGTAGCAAAAAGGTCGATTGTCGGACATCTAGGGGGTCCCATTACTTGAGATGCGTCTGAATTGTAAAACAGACTTGGAAAACTGAGGCAGGGAGTTATGTGACCTGGCACGCCACCTAAGTCGCAGCTGAGGTCGTGTAGAAAGGAGTTGGCCACGGGCAGGGGCAACCTAGGCCGTGGCTTGCACCATATCAGTTTTAAACCCATTTATCTATGGTTTTGTCATTTGGGTTACATCCTCTCTCTTTTTGTCTTGATTTTTATAATGGGCGTGGATTGGAAGCTTTGATTTGGAGACTTGGAAGAGCTCCCTCATAGAGTCTTTCGGAAGGTTCCAAATCCTTATACATTTAGCTCCTTGGTTATTTTGAACTCTACTTTTGGGATCTGATCTGATCTGAAGCTTCTAATCACTTTTGGTTCATTTATAGACTTCTGTCTCAAGAAGATGTTTGAAGATCTTTTCTTGGGGATCTCAAACTTTCACATTTTGGAAGCTAGAGATTGAGTTTGGAACTAGATTTAACTTAACCTAGTAAAGTGAGTATCAAGTTGCTTTGTGACAACTATGTACATGCACAAATTTCCATTTTAGAGTCTTAATGTGGTTCCTTGAAAATATAGCTACTTGATGAAATTGCACGTTTGATTTTATAAAAAAAATGAGAAAATATATTTGGGTTTTTGGACATTTTGATAAATAAATTATAAAGTGTGTATTTTGATTATTTATTGCATATATGGGGATTATTTGGTGTCAATGCACTTTTGATTTATTTTATAAATCATTCAAAAAATGAATATTATTGGTTTATGTGACATTTTAGAAGTATTAATTGTATGATTCTCGTTTAATGATGACTTATTATAACCAACGACGGTTCCTTAAAGTTTAGTTACTTGATGAAATTGCATGTCTTGCACATTTGATTTTATCAAATTTTGAGAAATGCGTATATTTGGTTTTTGAACATTTTGATAAATAAATCTTGAAGCGTGCGGTATATTGATTATTTAGTGCATATATGGGGATTATTTGGTGTTAAGCCACTTCTGATGTATTAATTTATACATCATTCAAAAAATGCATATTATTGAGTTATGAGACATTTTAGATGTATAAATTGTATGATTCTCATTTAATGATGACTTATTATAACCAATACTGGGATTTTGAATTAATTATGCTTTGAAGCATGAGTTTGCCTAAACATTGGTAAATGCATTTTCATCGACTTTTATTGAGTAGTCAAGTAAATTGTAATCTCATGTTGAGTTGGACTCCAAGACTCTAGGTATTGCGACGATGAACTCATGGAGTTAGACACCAAGACCCTTATCTTTGAGACGTTGGCCTAGTGGAGTTGACACTAAGTCACCCAAGGTATTGCAGGGAGCGGGGTGGGTGGGTAGGCCCCCTTCCCCTACACCGCACCACCACCCCCAACCATCCCCACTGCCAACAAATGCAATACCACCCTACAACCTAATACCCAACTACATGGCCCCCCAACACTCGTTATCGACTACCT
>NC_037539.1:39174712-39181918 GCF_001531365.2 Cynara cardunculus var. scolymus
TTTACTCCACCACCCACCCCATCCAAATCCATCGCCCTCACATCGTAGGTGGTGTGAGAGAGGGGCGACAATAGTGTTATGATGGTCAGTGGGGCGAGGGCGAGGATGGGTGAGTGTGGATGTGACAGCTGTAACAACGACCGTGGTGGCGTGGTGGTATTGGTGGTGGGGAAGGGGAAGGGGTGGGGGTGGTAATTGTGACCTCCCACCACCACCTAGACCAAGCCATTATTTTCATCCTCATAACTGCCACCCCCACCCTCTCCCTCCAAACAAAGATGGAGATTTAAATTATTTTAAGAGATTCCATTCCAATTCCTACCACTCAAACGTGTGATCAAATTTCATTCCAATTTCTTCAAAGTCAAATTCTTTTGATGAATTCTCATTCCACTAGATTTCATTCTGCGAAGCAAATGTCTATTCAATTTATGGCCCCATTAGGTACCAACTGGTTTTAAAACAAGACCAAACATGTATAGATGAGTTTGAGTCTGAATCTATAATCTATAATCTTTATTTTGTGGTTCCACCCTAAATGCTATTACCAACAATTTATAAACACTCATAATAGAGGCAAGGGCATTTTGGGTACTGTGTGTAAAAATTCTATTTCCCATTTTTTATTAGTTGTACAGTTAATGTGTTTGACATTCTTCCCTTTCATCAGTTGATCAACCACCTCTCATGTGCTGTGTTTTATTTCTTTATTTATTTTCTCTAGAAATTTAATACCTTGTTAGGTACATCCCACACCTATATATAGAAACCATCCTGCAATTCATTACCATATTACCCATAATCTTGAATTAATACTTGTTATCCGAGGTTAGAAAATCGAATGGCGACAACAAGTCTCGAAGTTCTTAACACGATGGGAGTCGTTACACAGACGGTGGAACGTAATGGCGTAGTGAAGATGAAAATCTTGGTGAAAAGACAACAACTGGAACATGTTCTTGAACAAATCGTGAAGAAAAGAGAATCCGACAAAGGACGTCATGTTAATCTCAGACGGTTGTCGAGATCGCCAGCATCGAATTCGTTAGAACAACGGCTGAATGATCTGAAGAGGATCCAGATTCAAAGAAGCAGTCAATCGAAAAGAAATTGTCGAGGGTTTTGGAAGCCTGTGCTTGGCAGCATCCCAGAGGCTAAAGTGTGTTGATCATTTGAATTATACTAAACATTTTAAACTAATGTAATATGATTTTGTTTAAAGCTTCCCCCATTTTGTAGGTGATTATTGTATTAAAATTGAAATTATCAATAAGTTACATTTAGTAGAAATTATTAAAATTGTATATCGATAGATGTATTTTACAAAAAAAAATATGTTTTATTAATATAATATTATATTCTTTTGTTGAATTATTTGTAAACTTTTTGTTGAAAACTTTATTCATGTTCGTTTATATAATAAATGAATGAATATGAATACGCTTTTATGTTTGTTTAGTTAAATGAAAGAACATGAACAATGGTATCGTTCGTTTATTTACATTTGTAAATGTTTGTTCATTTATGTTTAGGGTTGTAAACGAACCGAACGTTCAACGGGAATTTCGTTTATATTCGTATATTTAATAAATGAACGAACATGAACAATTTTTTTTGTTCGTTTAGTTAAATGAACGAACATGAACAAGAGTCTCGTTTGTTCATTTATGTTCGTTTACGTTCGTTTGTTTATATATTAATTTTAATATATAATTTTTATTTATTTAGTTTGGATTCAAATTTCAAATAGCCTTTGAAGTATTGGGCCGTTAAGTATTGGTATATTAATGATGGTTGATGAATGGTGATTGTTTTGTGTATGTTTAAGCTATGGATAATTGATGTCTAATAGTTAATTGAATGACAATATTGGTGTTCGTTTGTTTATGTTCGTTGAGCATGTTAACAAACGAACATAAACGAACACGAACACACCTGA
This sequence comes from Cynara cardunculus var. scolymus, assembly GCF_001531365.2. Lineage (NCBI taxonomy): Eukaryota > Viridiplantae > Streptophyta > Magnoliopsida > Asterales > Asteraceae > Cynara > Cynara cardunculus. The sequence goes on from NC_037539.1 coordinate 39,176,652, forward strand.
TTTCTAAACGAGAACATGAACACAATTATTTTTCATTCGTTTACCGTTCGTGTTCGTTCTTTTTTTTTCGGTTAAGCTAAACGAACGACAATGAACAAGCCTCCGTTCGTGTTCGTTCGGTTCGTTTACAACCCTATTTATGTTAGTCAATATTCATTTATTTCACTATAAAACAAGGGACTTCATCGATGAAAAAATCCGTCGGATTCGTCAGTGAAAGTATGTCGGTAGAAAAACCGTGGGAAAAGACATCACTGATGTAGCAGTAAATGAAACAAGGTCAGCCAAATAATATATAGAATATAATGATTATAATAACAATTTTAAAATCTAAAAATAAAATTTAAAGTGGAATAAAAATGTATTATTGTTCCTTAAATTTATAAAATAGTTGAAGTTGATTAAAGTTATGTGTTGTTAGATTCTTGCACCCAACTTTGCATGTGGTGGTTGGTACTTGCTACACATACACATTACCAACCAAATTTAAGTGGTTGGGGTAAGAATTAAGAGTATAAAAAAAGCCAATAAAAATGATTTTGGTTATTCAAGTTAAATGGTTCGGTTAACCGAATAAAAATACCTTATTTAGTTCGATTTGGGTTTAGATTATTTATTTGGCAGTTTGGTTACATATTATTTTATATATTTTACGTACCTGTAAATGAATTTGTTTGAGCATAGACCATTTAACATACGATGAATTAGTTTGTAATTGAGACGAATTTAACAAAACAACCAAATGGGCAGTAACATTGTATCAAGATTGTAAGAAGTAGCAGTGCAGTGTTGTAGCTAACATGTAGTGACTAATTTCCAGGAAAGGGGCGCTTACCTAGCCAACGCTTAGATCCGGCTCTACCCAAACCAAACAGACCTCCCCAGAAGGTAATTTTAATGCAGTGCTGTAGCTAACGCGTTAAGTATCCCGAAAACAATAATTAGCAAAAACAACGTTTTAAGAGACCAAAGATCTATGGCAACAACAATTATTATGAACAATTAGCATCAAACCTTAATTAATCTAAAAAACACCAAACGCCAACTACTTAAAGATATAGTTAATAAACATCAAAATAATAAATAATATCATTAACAAATAACACTAATATTTAAGAAATACAAAAAAGAATTTAACTAAAAGGGCTGGTGGGATCAGAATCCCCCAACCAAGTCACACCAAGAAGCCCAATATTTTTAATAAGTTTTCTGTTGGCCCCCGATTGAAAGATGCTAAGGGGCCGTTTATTAAACACTTACTTAGTAAATGTTAATCGGGTAACTTTCCTCATCTCATGTATATGGTAATGACCGAAAATCTTCCCTCACCTGATGCGTATGACAATGACCGAAAATCTTACCCGGTAAGAGCGATGATAATGATAGAGCGTCTGAGGACTCTTACCCGGGTAAGCGTTTACCGAGTAAATTGTTTCATACGGTATTGTTTTAATATACTACAATCTTATCTGGTAAAATAGATTATAATGTTGACTTCTACCAATAAGCGCTTACCGGGTAAGTATTTGGGTAAACGGCCCCTAAGGCCCCCGACTAGAGATAGCCGAATGTACCTTGGCGCGGGACCAATTTGGATTTGTTTTGTCACTGTCGGTTAAGGACTGGTTGTGTTATAAGACATATGGAGTATGAGGAAGATACCAACTCACAAACGCACAAAACATTCACAATTCTCACTATAATTCATGATTTCGGTCCGTATTTGATTTCGGTTTTTAACAACTATAGTCAATTGTCCACATATTGTCATCATTTTTATTTTATCTTGTGATACCAAGTCACCAACTTAACTCATTTCACTGTTACTGGTAGTAGTTTTTCATCTTTAAACATCTTGTAATTTGCTTCATTTCATAATACCTTTCGATCTTACTTCAAAACATTTATTTGGCGTAATGATCACATCTTGACGGTAATCCTTTCCACATCTCCTCCTATGTTAATGAATAATCTCCAAACAATCGATTTGATCACAACCTCCCAATCATCAACCTTTTAAACCTTCAAATTTTCATTTGAAATTATATCAAGCATAACAGCATCTCCAATATTTCACTAATCATGGATGCTTAGGTGACGTTGGGTTCGTAGAATGTTCTTGGATGAAATGGAAGATGTTAAAGAAAATTTGACTTTGAAGGAATTGGAATTGAATGTTGTTAGGTTTGACCACCTATTTGGTTGGCAGACATTAGATTGGAATTTGTTAAGAAATTGAAATCTATCTGTTTGGTTCACAGAATGTAGCTTTGAAATTGGAATGAAATATTTGCAAATGACCGAAATGCCCTTTTTTGAAAATTTTAATATTTTTAAAACAAAAAATACTTTAATATGTAAAAAAATATAAAATACACAACCTAAATATAACCATAAGCCAAACGACCTTAATAAATCAACAATGGTTGAAGGTGGTTCAGATCGGTGGTGGTCTGCAATGGTTCAGATGGCAGTGGTCGGCAGTGGTTCAGATTGATGGTGGTCTGTTGTGGTTCAGATGGAGGTGGTCAACGGTGTTTCAGATCGGCGGTGACGGCAGTGGTTGTTCAAATCGTTGGTGGTCGGCGATGTCGGCGGTGATTCGGATCAGTGGTTGTCCTGATCGGTGATGGTCGGCGGTGGTTCAAATTGGCGGTGGTCAATGGTGATTCAGATCGGTAGTATTTGGCGGTGGTTCAGATCGATGGTGGTTCGTGGTGGTTCAGATCAACGATGGTCGACAACGGTTCAAATCGGTGGTGGTCCATGGTGGTTCAGATCGACGGTGGTTCGTGGTGGTTCAGATCGACGATGGTCNGTTCAGATCGACGGTGGTTCGTGGTGGTTCAGATCGACGATGGTCGACAACGGTTCAAATCGGTGGTGGTCCATGGTGGTTCAGATCGACGGTGGATCAGATCAATGGTAGTTTAGATTGGCGGTGGCTAGCGGTAGTTCAAATCGGTAGTGGTCGGCGGTGGTTCAGATCGGTGGTGGTCGACGTGGTTCAGATTGGTGGTGGTCGGCGGTGGTTCAGATCGGTGGTGGTCGGCGGTGGTTCAGATAGGTGGTGGTCGGTGGTAGTCGACGGTGGTTCAGATGGCGATGGTCGCCAGTGGTTCAGATAATGGCGATGGTCGGCGGTGGTGCAGATCGACGTGGTCGAAGGTGGTCGACGATGGTCATATTGGGTTTTATGAGATTAGGGTATATTGGGTGGTGTTATGAAAATAGAGAATTTCATTCCATCAAAATACCATGTAGTTTGCTAAGGAATGTTAGATTCCATCAAAATACCATGTAGTTTTCAATCAGATTGCTAGGTCCATCAACTTATTTTTTATACTACATACAGTCATAAAATCCAACACATTCTCATAAGGTCATTAATTTCATCAGCATTTGCTCCATCTCACAGAAATCACTACCTTGTAGTTGATCATCACTCCCCTAATTTCTGTCTTTCCAATATATACCAATACAATACTCTCGTAACCTGTTAGCTTCAAGTTTCACTTTATCATGCCTCTTTGGCGTCATCATGTCATGTTATTCTAGTACCCTTTTAACATCCAACCTGTTCCATTGCTCTAGCAATCTCTTAGCTTCGCTATTACCAGTTTTCCATCCTTGAATCTGTTTATTTTGGTATAATGATCTTAATAGGACAAGTCTGGTCATACCATAACCTAATCATGTGTTTGTAGCTGTTCTCACATATTTTGCATAAGGTTTATGAACAATCACAGACAAATGGATTTAATCACACTAAGTAGCATCTCTAAAGGATATTGAAATTAAAGTATGAGTTTAAAAGATTTGTTTTGCTCTCATATTTTATAAAAACAATTTTATAGAATTAATCAGTAACGAACCCGATTAGAGATTTAATAAGTATCGGTCAATGCTACTAAGATTTCATTTGTCGAGTCGGATTCGTGAAAAGGTAGTTGGTGTGCTCCCGATACATATCTTCAAGTTCTGATTGGAACGCTTTTGTAAGCACATGACAAATTTCCGAGATAAACGATTTATTGAGCTTAATATTGCATGAAACTCAAGACATCGTCTTTCGTTGATTTCTCATATAAGCATGATTCCAAAGACGAATATCCATATTGAACAAGTTGTATTTGAATGATCACCACCAACATCAACATTCATACTTGAACTCGAAATATATGATATATATATATATATAGGTTGGTTCAAATACTAACCAAAACTATTGTGCAAACTATGCTAACCAATATCAACCAATCATGTTCCATCTTTTAGTTAGGTTCAAATGTAACTCACATATTAATTGTAAGGGTATTTAGATAATTTATCATTCTTATGTAACTCCCAAATATTTTAATTGGGAGTTACAAATCTTAAAATATCACTAATTGATTTTCATGTAATAATGACATTAAGTTTCACATGTGTTCATCTTACTGAATTTTACATTTATTCTTCCTATAATGGTTTTGATATTGTAAATTTGAAAAAAGTCCGTTTTGTAAAGATTCCATTATAGTCCGAGTAATATAGATAATCATAGAGTAAAACGGATCGACGACAATGAGAATGAAAAAGCTAAAAGCGTCTGCGAATACATTCGGAATTCGAATTCCGAAAGTGAAGAAAATAATCAATAAGTTACATTCGGAATTCGAATTCCGAAAGTGAAGAAAATAATCAATAAGTGTCCCAATATGAACATACGATAGCTATGAACAAGCTAATGTGAACACGCTAATGTGAACACGCCTACATTAAAGATTTGAGTTCGGGATGACAAACAATATACATTTTTTACTAAGTTTTGAATTTTAGTAAATCCACATCCTTGTTGCTCTTTTTAATTATCTACTTTTTGTAATATTAGTTTTAGTTTTGAAGACTAACTACATATGGGGCTGCTCATTATGTTCATTAAAGATTTGACTTCGGGATGACAAACAATATACATTCTTCACTAAGTTTTCAATTTCAGTAAATTTACATCCTTGTTGCTCTTTTTAATTATCTACTTTGTGTAATAATAGTTTTAGTTTTGTTACTGTTTTATGTCATAGCACAATTCATATCATGCTTATATAGGGGTTGTTCATTATGTTCACTGTGCTATATTACTTGATCACACACATAGCAATTACATTTTTCATACTAGGATGCATTAAGACATTTGTGCACAGACACACATATATTAACATATATCAAATCAGCACAAATAACACAGAAGTAGACGTTGGGATTCGTTACTGTTTTATGTCATATTG
>NC_037539.1:39181963-39198394 GCF_001531365.2 Cynara cardunculus var. scolymus
TATGCATTTCGCCAAAATCATCCATCGTTTTGATGAATATTATGAACCAGATTTTTCGCTAATGATATACACTATTGATCGTATAGATTGGCAGTTTCGTAGTTGATTGGAGGTTACGGAATCGTCTGAATAATATAGGTTCACGATGTGATGCGATTTTTTTACAAAATTACCCTTTAAACAGTTGTTCATAGACATCTCATTTAATGTATTAATTAAATGATTATTTTTRTAGTCTCATTTAATAAGGACCGTTTGATGAGAAAATGAACTATCAAGATCGGTTAGCATAGTTTGCACRATAGTTTGGGTTAGTATTTGAACCAGCCCCTATATATATATATATATAAATATATATAAAGTAGAGACGTTAGTTTAAATACTCGAGTTATTTGTCATCAAAATGAAATACAGATTATAATACATATACACCAACACACTCTTCTTTAAGAATTACAATTTAATTAGTAACGACATATTGTCTCTTATACAGTTGAAATTTAATTTGGTTTATTTGAAAAATCAAATTATTTTTTTCTTAATATAATTTTGTGATTTATAACAACATTTCGTTGCCATTGGTTTTCTTATTTAAAAGAAAGTATAATAACTTTTTTGGTTCCTATACTTTTATAATTTCTTGGTTTTGCTTCTTAGAGTTTACTTAATACAATTTTGCCATTACAGTTTACGTTTTTATCTGTTTTTTTATCCCTCCTTCTAATGAATGTTAGCATCTCTTAAATAAAGGACGTTATAGTCCATTTACAAAATTTTCTTATTTTTAATTAAAATTAAAATCTTTGAAATCCTTCCATTAAAATGGAGTCACGTTTCCCACCATCTTTCTTCAAAAGAATTTTCTTTGACTATAACATCCTGAAAATTTGAAGAATTTTATATTTGATGTACTGGTGATAATGAAATATAAAACGATTAGAATGTAGATGTATTTGAGATCTTAGGGGGTGTTTGGTTCACAGAATGGAATTGAAATCCATCAAAGGAATTTGACTTTGAAAGAATTTGAATGGAATTTGACCACGCGTTTGGTTGGTAGGAATTGGAATAAAATCTCTCAAAAGAATTGAAACAATCGTCTTTGTTTAGACTATCGCACCCATCACCCTGCCCACACCCTACCAACCACCATGTCACTACTGTTGTCGTCACAGCTATCACCCTACCCCATCCTATCCAAACCCACCCCAACCCTGCCCTACCACTCCCTGCCCCAACCCCTGCTCCATAGGTTGGGGTTGTTGGGGGCATGCAGGGTGGGGTGAGGCAGTGGGTGGCAGGGTGGAGTAGGTGAAGGGGGGCGAGGGTGGGGGTAGGTGAAAGGGTGGTAGTTGTGACGATGATAATGGTGGGATAATGGTCGTGTGGCTGGGGCCTAGGAGTGGGTAGTACAGACAACAATAGTGGCATGGTGTTTAGTGGTGGGTTGTAGTAGGGTAGGGTGCGGGTGAGTGGCAATTATGAAGGCGACAATAGTCGTGTGGGGGTGGGGGTTAGGTTAGGGACGTGGTAGGGAGGCAGGGGAGGCCAGTAGGGATGGGTGGTGGGTGGGGCATGACGAACAATTGTAGCAAGATCGTGGTGGATGATGATGGGATTCAATTCCTTCCATTATGCCAATGAATGATGAATTCATTAATTTGTGGAATTCAATAGAATTTGAAGAATTCCATTCATTTCAAAAAATTAACCAAACAAAGGAATTATAATTTGGTCAAATAAATTTGTTATTCCAATACCATCAGATATACTTTGAAATATTAAATATTTACAAAGAAAAAAATTGGAATTTGGATACTTAAAACATTGGTGGTCAAAATAAGAATCCACAAACTTGAGGGTGCATTTAAATAAACCTTTTAATCTAATTAAAACAATCGTCTTCTTCCTTTTTATTGCTAAATCAAACCGAACGAGAGGCAGAGAGTTGGAAGAACTCGACCAAGCAACAAAATAAAGAGATTGAAGGATTCAAGTTGGATTTGACGTAGAAATCAACCATAAACCTGAATAATATCGCCATTGTTGTTCAAAGAGATGAAGAGTGAGTCGATTTGGGGTTTGGGTCTTGATATTCAAGCAAGAATTTAAGGTATGTTTCATACAACTAAGCTTAAATTCAGTTCATATATGGGGTTAGTATGCTATTTCGAGTTGTTGATTATGCTTTGACATGATTTTGATTTCCAAATTGTTGTCTTCAACCTCAACGGATGGTTTAACCCATTTTAGGGTTCATAATTTAAAATTGATATAATGAGGGATAGATACTTGATGTAATTGATTCTTTGAGAACATTATGATGATATGTGATGAATCCAATTTGAAAACCTTTAATCCAAACATGCTTTTGAAAGGAGAATCAAGGTTTTCATAGAAAACAGTTGACTTTTTCAAAAGTCAAACAGTTTTCATGTGGAACTTAAAATTTGTTTGTTATATGCAAAATTAAAGGTTGGAGTGAAAAGGGTATATGTATTAAACATTTATAAAGAAGTTTCATGGATTAAACCAACGCTTCTTAGGTGAATTTTCAATGTTAGAGTTCATTCTTGTTCGGGTTGAAGTAAAAGATGAAGTTTTATACAACAAGGGTGGTGTCTGATTGGTTTGAGCTTGGGCTCCAAAGGTCAAAAGTGCTTGGAGGCCTAGGTTCAAATCCAAGGAGGCATAAAAATCCCCTTGTGGCCACGGAGGTTCAAATGCGATGACTCCAGGCTATCTGCAAAGCAGGTGGTGGCTCTAGGATTAGTCGGCTCGCATAGCGGGTTGGATATCTAGGCTAATCAGAAAAAAAAAGATGAAGTTTTATGAGTTAGGGGCCGTTTACATAACAGGTTGGTTTTTAGACAAGAAAAGATTTAGCTTTCATGAACTCCTACGGAAATAGTTATATGGCCGTTTGCAACGGTTTTTTTAATAGTATAAAAAGATAGGAAAGTTATCTGCAACCTTGATGAGATTGGTTGTACTGATATGAAGGTCGTATGTGAATCATATAGGCAACGAGGCATGGGTGAACATTCTCAAACTGTACTTAAACCAAAAACGAAAAGCTAAGGTGAGTTCAAATATGTTTTAACTGGGGACACGTCAAACACATGTATTACCTCGCATTTTTTGGCTTCATCGCTAAATAGGAATAGAGTCGTATCACAAGGAATTTTACAACTCAAATCCATGTTTAAATTGCTAATTTCTTTTCCAAAGTCCCGAAACGCTACCTCATCAAAAAACTAGATCGTTAACGCAAATGTCATTTTTTCGTACGAAATAATACCATCTAAACCATGGGGACTGTTTTTGTAATATAGGGAAATTAAGGGGGTTGTTTGAAAAGTTTATCTCTACAAAGATATAAAAAATTATATTAACGGTTATTTCTTCATTCCCGCCAGAAGTATACACAAGGAGAACTCGAGACCCGCAATGATTTTCTCTGAAGCTTAAAACCAGTATTTGATTTCAAAACTCGAATCATGACAACGATACTATCACTTACTTCATCTTTCAAGTTCGTCGTTAAGGAAAATACCCCACGAAGAGGAGCCAAAAGATCAGAATTTATCAATCAGTACGAACCTAATAAGCAGAAAACTTTCAATTCTGGTAGAACCTTTAGATTCCAATCAGAGCTTTCTATTGGAAAAACAAATTTATCTCGTCAGATGGAAGATTTTGTTTCGTATGTGGAAAGTGGGTCTGTTGAAAAGGCACTCCAGCTGTTCGATGAAATGAACGAAAGAAGTAGCTTTTTGTGGAATCTTATAATCAGGGTGTTAACGAATAGTGGATTTTTCGAAGAAGCTCTCGATTTGTATTTTCGGATGTCTATTGAAGGGACTAAAGCCGATAATTTTACATTTCCGTTTGTGATAAAGGCGTGTGGCGGATGCTTGGATCATGATGTGGGGCGGAAAATTCATTCGAAGTTGTTTAAGGATGGGTTGGATTTAGATTTGCATATATCTAATTCTCTTATTTTAATGTATGCAAAGCTCGGGTGTATTGGGTCTGCAGAGAAGGTGTTCGATGAAATGCCTATAAGAGATTTGGTTTCTTGGAATTCAATGATCAATGGGTATATTATGATTAGTGATGGATTGGCCTCATTCATGTGTGTTCGGAAAATGCAACAATACAATATGCGACCTGACAGATTCACAATCATGAGCACTCTTCATGCCTCTTCTCTCGTGTGTTCTTTGCCCAAAGGGAAAGAAATTCATGCACTAACGATAAAAAGCAAATTGGAGTGCAATCCAATGGTCCAGACTTCACTAATCGACATGTACGGAAAATGTGGTGGAATGTGTTATGCTGAGAGGTTTTTTAATATGATTTCTCAAAGACACATTGCGTCTTGGAATGCAATGATTCGTGGGTATGCTCTTAATGGTCGGCCCCTTGAGTCTTTTTCTTGCTTGAGAAAGATGCAAGAAAATGGTTGCAAACCTGACAATGTGTCACTAATAAACTTGCTTCTATCCTGTTCGCAGGTAGGATCCGTGTTAATGGGAAAAACCGTCCATGGTTATGCAATCAGAATGGAGTTTCTCTCCCACATTGTACTAGAAACTGCTCTAATCGATATGTATGGAAAGTGTGGAGAACCCAGATTGGCAGAACTAGCTTTTAACCGAATGCATCAAAGAAATTTGATATCACGTAATACTCTGATTGCTTCCCTTGTACAAAATGGTCTATATAAAGACGCACTGAAGTTCTTTTGGGATATCTGGAATGACGGGCTAAAACCAGATGCTATGACGATTACTGGCATATTGCCTGTGTATTCCGAGATTGCCCAGCTGCGAGAGGGGAAGCAACTCCATGGGTACATCGTTAAATCGGGCTTTTGTTCCAATACATTTGTCCTCAATTCGCTAACTTATATGTATGCGAAATGTGGGGATCTTGTTTCGGCTCGAGATATGTTTGATGGGATTTTCTTGAAGGATGTTATTTCATGGAATACAATCATTATGGCGTATGCCATTCATGGATATGGTGAAGTTTCGGTTAAATTGTTCTCTAAGATGAAGAAAATGGGTATAAAACCTAATGCAAGCACCTTCGTTTCGCTTTTATCATCTTGTAGTGTTTCAGGCATGGTGGAAGAAGGGTGGAAGTACTTCAACTCAATGAAAAGCGAATACGGGATTGATCCGGATATAGAGCATTATGGTTGTATGCTTGATCTTCTTGGACGCGTCGGTGATCTCAATAGAGCGAAACAACTAATTACTGAAATGCCCCTAGAACCAACTTCACGGATATGGGGATCTTTGCTTGCTGCAAGTCGAAGACATAGGGATCTTGAAGTTGCTGAATTTGCTGCTAAGAAGATGCTACCATTGGAACATGATAACACAGGGTTGTATGTCCTGCTGTCAAACTTGTATGCTGAAACCGGGAGATGGGAAGACGTTAAGCGGATTAAATCTCTTATGAAAAGTCGAGGCTTGACGAAAACCGTTGGGGTGACCATGGTAGATGTCAAAGGTAAAACCTTCAGGTTTACAAACGAAGATAGATCCCATGAACATAGTCATCTGATCTATGATGTTTTAGATATCATATTAAAGAACCCTCGTGGCGATTTGTCGAAATTCAAACCGATTGACCTTTTGAGAAAAATGTCAAAGTCAACAGATCGGCATAGTGTGAGACTTGCGGTATGCTTCGGGTTGATCTCTACGTCAATTGGGAAGCCGGTTTTTGTTCGAAAAAACACGAGAATCTGTGATGATTGTCACGGTGTTATGAAGAAGATTTCATTGATTTGTTGCAGAGAAATAGTGGTTGGAGATTCGAAGATTTATCACCATTTCAAAATGGGTGAATGCTCATGTCGTGATTACTGGTAACTTATATGTTCGAATATATACTTATAATTCTACAATATCTCCAAACGTCGTGGTGCAAGGCTTGTCTTCGACGTCACGTTAAGCCTATGGCACGCCATGGCCTGATGTGCACCATCTGTAAGCCATTATTTGATCTGTTATACAAATTTCACATTTTTATTGTTCTATTTTTAGGTTTTAGTATATAACTTACTTGTATATGCTCTTATATTAGTCATAGTAGAAAAACATATGTATATAAATTATATATAGGATGTATATATTTGTCGTCATAAGTTCCGCTTTGAAGACACATGCAATGGCTTCCGCTTTGAAGACGCATGCAATGGCATCTAAGTTTGAGGTCACTGTCCCGTCACATCTCACTTCATTTAGAATCTTGTATACAACTATTAAATTAATGCAAAATTACTTCTCAATACATCTTAAGTCTGATTTATTCAGACGTTTGGGTATTAAGAGCGTTTGTTTTATTTTTTTAAAATAAGAACTTAAAATCTCTAAATTTCTTCTGAAATTTTAAGTGGTAAACGTACCCCTTAATACCTTTTAATCATAATCCGTGCTCTATCAAATGGTTCGTATTTTAGGGGTTGAAATAGATTTGTTAGCAAAAACTATTTATCTTTTAACTTTTGTAAAAAAACTATTTATCTTTTATATTTTTGTAATAGTTTGACCGATTTAGATTTAAGACTTTAGACGTAAAAACAAACAATCTTACGGATCCAGATTTCAGACTTCAGAGCCACCTCTTATAAATCAGAAGTGAAATTAGACTTCACACTTCAGCACCTCTTAAAAAGCAAACGTCATCTTACCATCTCTTACCCATTAAGAGACGCTTACCCGGGTAAGAGGTAAAAATATTTACTAAAAAAATCAACAAGTATGATGACTGACCTTTGATCGTCCTCTTACTGCGGTCAAATAGAAAAAATGAATCTTACCATGGTAAGAGACATGGTTTCCTTATTTACCCTCTCCATCTAAAAGCCTTGATGTATTCTGAAATTCACTATATATATATATATATATATATATATATATATATATATATATTTTTTTTTTTTTTTTTTGTAAGGGTGTCCGGGCCAAAGCTCTAATCCCCGACAAATTTGGAGGCTAAACATGGCCCCATTTAAATGTCGCCAACACTACCATCTCAGGGCTCGAACTCGGGTTCATGACTATGCCATGCCCAAGCCTTTACCACTAGGCTGGAAGGTCTTTGACTGAAATTCACTATATATGCAGTGAAGTGTTATTCAAATGGTATATGAATATGATGTAATAAATAATGAAACATTTAGGAACAATGTGGATCTTAACATATTAAAAAAGAAGAATATAGGGAGCCACTGTAGAATTTCAGGAGTGGAGATTTTATAATTTAGCCTACCAGTTATTACCAAAGTAAAGAATTATAAATATGTTTTCAAACATGACATTTCTTTCTCTGAATCATGCTATTCAGTAAATTATGAGATTGATCTACTCACTATCCATTGCTAGTTCTTTTGTTCCTTTATTGACTTGCATTATATCCGTCTGAAGAGATTCCAACATCAATCCACGCCTGCTTATTGAACTTCCTATTGTTCCTATCCTGTACTCAAATTATTCACCCATTTGGCCTGCCCATGAATTTTGAAACATCAAGAAAACTACAAAGTAGAAAGTGAGAATCTTAAGGTTTTGCATACTTGTCTAATAGAAGCCAAATTGTAAACTCCACATAAACTTACATGTTTGCTCTGAAATAGCAGAACTCCATTTACGGATTAGAGCTACGAAAGATCTTGATAATGGCACGTGTGTGATTGACTGGGGGTAAGGATGAAAACCTTTTCAAGGAACTCTCCCTTTCTTGAGAAACAACTAACTACAAAAAGTTTCGGTGAAGAAAGTAAAATATGTTAACCTCTCTTCTGTGATCAAGAGCTCAGTATGAAGTTGAAAGGAAAATAAGTATGTTGTTCTTGTAGAGAACATGAAATGACATCTCGATTCTCAAGCACAATAATAAAGCTTAGTATGTTGCTTCTAACAACTATACATATCGAGTAAATTCAAGTAATCTTTGACAAAATAAATCAACTTTACACTTAATTCTAGTTCTAAACACCTCAGTCTTTGGGTTTATATATATATATATATATATGAATGCAATAGTTAACTGGAAGTGATATTTCTAATTTGGGAAAGGCAATTGAAATCCATTGATATTTCTTTCTTGTTCAAAAGGGATCAGTCGTACTACAAGCCAACCCCATATCATGGAACTAATTTTGGTTGCCTTTTTTTGGGAAATTATTGAAAGTGGCATATAACTACTCTTTATATATAGAAATCTTATGTTGGTCTTCCTATCGTCATTTCCGTTTATGTTTACTTGGTTTCCTTTTTGTATCTAGACTATTTTTATACTTGCGTAGTTTGCATAAATGGTGAGATTATCAATTTTCACGTCTTTTCCTTGTTTGTAGATTCAGTAATCAAATATACTATAATTCATTAGTTTCATGGATTGTTTTTTATGCTACCTAACTAGTTGCTTAGACTAGACTTTTTATGTCACGTTATGTTTTGCAATTTTGCATGAACCATGGATAATTGGACCATAAGTGTCAAACCCCTGGTTACAAAAAAAAGATGACATTGAACCCCATAGTATAGTTTGCATTTTTGTCCACTTTTGGCCCTACTAATAGATGTTAGTCTACATCTCTATCTCTTGAGTAAATGACATGTTAGTCCTTTCACAATATTTTCTTATTTTCTAATTAAAAGTTATAATCTTCGAATTCCTTTCATTAAAAAGGAGTAACGTTCCCACCATCCTTCCCGAAAAGAATGTTCCCAGCTCCCCTCAAAACATTTCCGAAGACGGTGAATGCCACCCCCTTTTAATTTTCTGTACAGGCATCATAACGTTTAATATTGCAGATTTGCTTGTGACTACCCATTTTTGTACAGATTCTAAACTTAAATATCAAAACATTATTTTGCAATTAAAAAATAAGAAAATATATAAAATTCTCTTCGTTACAACAAACAATGGTAGTGAAAATAATTTGCATCTAAACAACCTTGATAAATTCACTGTCTTATATTGCATTTAATTCGTTGCCAATTATCAAATTGTGTTTTATCTTAACTTAGAACGAATTTTCTAACAATATATTTGTGTCACTGCACATTACAAACCACAAAAAGGTTGGGAACTGCGAAAATCAATAATCAGGTTTTATTTCTCATTGTGAAACAATACATGTGTTATTTATAGTAAAAGGAATATCAGTATTGTTATGGCCAATTGCATGAAGAGATAGCCCATATATGCTTGGTTGCTTGTGTGTTATACTAATTGCATGGTGAGATGGTACCTATTCGTTTAGCAACTCTTATTTTAGGCATTTGCATGGTTATATAGCACTTATATGCTTGATAGATATGTTTTGATTCATAAGTTTCTATATTGCAACTTTTATGATAGTGTAAGCATGCTTTCACATTTATTATTATATATGTTGAGCCTGTTATAGGAAGTCGTGAACTCGGTAGGCGCAAACTGATTTCTAGTATGCATTTCTTAGGGGACACCGGCTCGAAAAGGAAAGAGAAGGTTTGGGAAGACCTTGATGCCATTTCTTTTATTTGAAGTAAATGAATATGTGATTTTGGATTTTGCAAGGTTGATGAACCTGTGATTAGACTTTCACTGTTAAGTCTCTACGTTTAAGTTATGATGATTTCTATGAACACTGTTATGTTACTAAGTACTAAAAGTTACAAAGAACGTCATCATGCGTTGTGGTTTTGGTCCATGGTCGTTAGGGTTGTTAGTTGCTACCGTTATTTGAGGGGCTTTTTGGTCTTTTTACCTTTTTTAAAAAACTAATATGCAAGTTATGTAAAGTATATGTAAATCATAAACCATTTGTAAGAACAAAATATAATCTAACCACCCCACCCCCCATCTTCCGATTCCACTTTCATCTCACCACCATCCTCCTCTCCCTTTCTCTCACCACCATCTCCACATTTTCCCTCATCGCGTCCGTTGCTGGCTTGATGGCAACCATCGTGCCTTCACCTGATTCTTCCCTTTGTGGCCCTTCTTCATCGGCACTAACAATTCCTTCTGCGACTTGATTGCAACCGCATATTTCAAATCATCAATTAAATCATTAGGTTTTTTAGCATTTGTCTAAGGTTTAAAGATTTGTTAGGTTTTTTTCATGTTTCAAGTTGGATTGATGGGATCTTTATGAAAGGAAATTAAATTAGAATCATGTGCATCTTTTTAACAATCTTTATTTTATTGAGTTACCTGTACATCATAGTATTAGCATCTAATTTTTTGTGGGATCAAATTAGAATGTTATGCATTTGGATCTCTTATTGTTTTAGAGTGACTGGTTTTTCCAAGCGTTCTTGCTAAAGTTCAACGATATACTAATGAACAAAAGTTCATTTGAATGAAGTGCAACTGGAGCATAAGGGGAGGGTTCATGGGATTGGATCTCTTACATGGTGGTCGAAGTTGCAAGTGTAGCATACGGGGAGGGTTCATGGTGAGGAAGAAGGAAACAAAATGAAGTGCTCCAATATTCTTCTCAGTGGTCATCGGAGAAACGGGAAAGGGGGTTTGCCGGGAAAACGTGGAGGGGATTGAAGCTTGTGGATGTAACGTTTGGACTGGTTAATCTTCTTCCTCTCATGATTATTTTTGTCTTCTGAAGGTCTTGTACCCTTTGTTCTGTGTGTAGCGGTAGAGGATAGGATGGATTTTTTTTAGCAGGTGTCACGGTGGAGATCGTGGTTGCATTATATTTTATTTATTTTTTAAAAATCATTTATGACTTGTACATATGTTTTAAGGAAATTATATACTATTTTTTAATATATATAAAAAAGACAAAATTGACTAACAAAGTCACAATAAAAATGAAACCTCATGATGTTTTTTTATTGTAATTTTTAATGGTTAGTGATGATAGCCAAGTTTCAACAAATATTGTGGACTATTTTTGTAATTTACTCCATAAACTTATTATTTTTTGAAATTAAACAAAAGTAACTTACATGTTTGGTCCTTGTGGTTTGTGGTTTTTACATTTTCTCACCCCCTGATACTTGTGGTTTATATTTTGTAACGTCTAGGACTTGATAGTAACTCCGTTTAAAAACTTCTACAGGTGATCTGGTCTTTTTACTGATTATTTCTCTTTTTCTGTTTAAAAGATAAATAAGGAATATTATATTTAAATTACATATATTACCCCTCTTTTACAAACTCAATAATTCATACAAATTTATAAACTATTTTTTGTTTGATATGCGAAACGTTAAAAGGTATTAACATATATAGTTGTTTATTTTTAATAGAAATTGAATTAAGAGTAAAAAGGATAACGGATTTCTTTAACAGAGTTAGGGCTAGAGATCGAGGACGTGAGAAAATGTAAAACTAAAGGACCATTTCTGTAATTATTTTATTTCAGGGACACATCGAGTAATTTTAGGTAAAGAATATGGACCAAACATGTAATTCACTTAAAACAAAAATAATGTTTGTAAGAATGGAGACACGTATAGAAAAGAAAAGAGAAGTGGTTATCTGGTGCGACAACTACCGGACAATGAATATGTGGACCCTTGTTGTCGCAACCGTTGATTGCATGCACACGTGCAATTGGATGTGGTAACGGTAACTTATGGTGTTTTTGGTACGAAAGCATACTATATAATATAATAAAAAATACGATGATTTTTATTTTACAATTTTTTTTAAATCGAAAATTATAGAAAATATAAATTAAAAAAAAAACAAAGTGCTTATATTTGAGGAGCATATATGGTAATAGAGGTGTATATGAGTTAGTTTGATTGGGTTGAAGACATTTGAACAACTCAATCTAGTACTTATGGTTTGAAAAAATTTAACTCAACCAAACCCAAATTAGAGTGCAACTCAACTCAACCCAATCCAAACAATATTGGTTGGTCGGGTTGATACTTTGTACATTAATATATTCTTCTAACTTTGAATATGTTAATTCTCTACTTATAATTTCTTTTTCATTATCAACCATTTGATACAACTTATCCATACTTCTTACGTATATCATATTTAATTAATTTTCTCAATTTACATGTATATGTTCACGGTTATTGAACATATAAACGAATGAGTTATATAAAGATGTGAATAGATTGAAAATATATATATGAAAAGCGTACGTGATAGTGTAATTGTCTAGTATATATATTAATAAAAATTCAACAATCATATTAAATCCAAAAAATAAAAGGATATAAGATTCATCGGGTTGGGTTGGGTTGAAATAAAAGTAACTCAATATCAACCCAGTATTTACCACGGTTTGAAAATTTTATAACTCGATTAGACATCGTGTTGTTTCAGGTTGAGTTATTTTGCGTTGGGTTGGATTGACTGGGTTAGTTGAGTTTTTGAGCACCCCTATTTGGTAATATGGATGGTTTGTAAACATGGAAAATATATATAAAAAAAGGTTGTTTGGTATCTAAAAAATAGATCAATGAATTCAGCTCAATCACTTTAGGTTTATCACTTGTGAAGTCATCAAATTCAACCACACTAGATCTATAGCTTGAGATTTCTAAGGATACTAGTTAAGTTCATTCATTAGAAATTACAACTATATTGGTCAGTGGTCGATGTCCTCCTCCAAGAGCCCACACCCTATTGTCTATGAAGACTTGATGCATATTTCAAGTTACACCTAGAGTATATCATCTCATTCATATCAATAGAACTTACTTCAATGTCTATGGATCTATTGCATTACAGTCTAATGCATCATAACTTCTTGATATGCTAAACCATATCCAACACATAAACATTTGTGTACAGTAAATTGTCATGTGGGTAAAATCCTTATTTATATCAACAAACCCAATGGTAAGACCAATTCTTGACTTTGGTTCCATAATACATCATCACTTTGAAATAATCATCTTCATAACATAACTTCATTTCCAACTTACTTTATCAAAGGTACAAAGTCCCCAACACTCCCAAAAAATTGAACTAAATGGTCCAAAATCATCAAAGTATGAAAGACAAAAAATGGAAGCTTTTTTTTTATTAACCTGCATATCCAACCGCTATGCGAGCCGACTAATCCCAGGACGACCACCTGCTTTGCAGATAGCCCGGAGTCACCGCATTTAAACCTCCGTGGCCACAAGGGGATTTTTATTTTCTCTTTGGATTTGAACCTGTGACCTCCTGGTACTTTTGATCTTCGGAGCCAAGCTCAAACCAATCAAGCACTACCCTTGTGGTTTAAAAAAATGGAAGCTTTGAGAAACTAAAGTATAACATTTTGACATGTATATAGTTATAAGAAAGTGTAGCTAGAACTCACAATGTTAGGTCTAAAAGAGACCTAGAAAATCAAGAAAACTTAAAGTAGGAGATGAGATCTTGAAGTAAGGAGCTTAAATCTTGTACCCACTTGAATCTTTAGTCTTTAATGCTTCAAGAACCCTTTATAAATGGTAGTAAATGTTCTTTGGACGAATTTAATGTAGGGAGAGAGAAGGAAGAAGAAAGGAGGAGAAATGGTGAAGAAATGAGAAAAATAGGCCAAAAATCGAGGGTTTAAGCCCCCCAGACAGCTCTGGCAACCCTACTCATGAGTTCAGATCGCGTGATAGGTCGTGTGCCTTAGCCATAAACATGCGGAAACAATGGCCCACGTGATTTGGGTCGCGACTTCAGGTAGCGCGTCAGACCTGTATCGTGCGTTTTCGTTCGTTTTTCGAGCTTTCCTGCACCATTACTTATGCATACTTGGGATTACTAAAAGGGTTGCCAATTAAGATTTGGAAGGGTCACAAGTCAAGATTTATATCTCAGAATAAATATTTAAGAATCGCAGGTGTTATAGCCATGATTAAGAATATGTAATGTTATGTTGGACATTATTACGTATTTTAGTTGTCGTCTTTGGTTGTATGAATTAGTTATTTAAAATGTATTAATGTTCAAGTTTTTCGTTACTATATGATGTGATAATGTTACATGAGGCTTAATTATTTAAAAACTCTACAACTTCTGAGATATGTGATATTCATCCTAAACCACTAATTTAAGATATTTAATGAGATAATTAACATTATAATTAATGAGATTACTAGTTGTCTACCCGCGCAATGCAGCGGAATGTAAAAAGCTCATTAAGATTATTTAATTTTGAGATATCAAATTTCTTAAATACTGTAAATGTAGATTCGGACCTCCGAAATGCCAACCTTTAAAATAAACAGCTAGCTCAAACTCTGGTAGTAAAATGGAAAGCCAAATGAAGACCTTTATACAAGTATAAAAACATGTGGAAGTTGTAAGGGTGTCGGTGCGCCGGAGGAAAGACGGGGAGGAACGGCAGAGGCGAGAAAGATTGTAGCTGGGGTAATGGAGGTGATCGGGAAAAATCAATCATGAATTATGAAAATATGAGGTTTACATTTGAAATTTGAAATGATAAGAGAGTTTTTGATGGTAAGATGAAAATCTTAGGAACATAAAGGGTCAAAAACCTATATATATATATATATATATATATATATATATATATTTATATATATATTTATATAACGATTCGAAAAAGTTTATATAAGTTACATAAAAATTAAAGTTATACTAAATAATATAAAGTATACTAAATGATTTTAATAAAATATTTAATTTAATTATTAATTATATTAAAAAATTATTAATTAATTAAGATACGTGAGTTTGACCAATATATAATATGAAAAATTATTTTACTTTCTTATTTTGATTGATCAAGTCTCGAAACACTTTTTTTAATAAATAAACCATTACATTTTTAAAATTGGTTACCTACATTCTTATAACCCCAAAAAAGTTACATTAACCAAATAGTAGAAGCTTGATGATTTATTTATTTACTTTTAAAAAATCCAGGGTCTTAATAATTCAAAGAAAAGAATAGTTCGCGAACTTGATCATTCAAATTGAGAAAGTTAAATGATCTTTTCATTCAAAAAAGTAATTTATGAACTGAACCATTCAAATTTGTCGGATTTTTTTTGGATTTTTCCCTATTTAAAATCATAAATTAATGTAGATTTTTTCTAAAATTTGTTTTAACAAAATCCAAAATATAATATATATATATATATATATATATATATATATATAGAGAGAGAGAGAGAGAGAGAGAGAGAGAGAGAGAGAGACTTGGGATCATGTGAGAACAGTCTATTTTCATGAGACTTGCGAGACTACTTTTTTACACTTGAAACTTCATAATAGAACACTGTAAAGATAACCCTCACAGTGTTTTTGTTGTGAAGGTTCAGATTTTCTTACATTCATAGTGTTTTGCTGTGAAGTTTCAAGTTTAAAAAAATGGTCTCACGGGTCTCACGTAAACCCAACATTACATATATATGACAATCAATTTAAACATATATATATATATATATATATATATATATATATTTTTTTTTTTGATATCTTGTTTGTATTACTTAACATATTATATTATTGGGGATTTATTTTAATTATACTAGCTATGAAATTCTGTGAGTGACTAATTTTTCAAGATGTCATTTTATATTTTTCATCTAGTTTATCAGCTAACTTTCGCAAGCCTGATTTGTTTGTCAGCTACCAGCTAACTTATCAGCTATCAGCTAGTTTATCAGCTAAACATAGTCTTAGATCTAGTTTTAGTTGGTGTTTATAATATGTTCACAAGCAATATATCTTGCTGATTAAAAATAATGCTCACAAATTATACTAGTACTTTTTTAAAAAAATGTGTGTCACAATTTATAATAGTATTTCTGAAAAAATGTTGACAATATATTGATTTTGTGTGCGCATTTAATTATGTATAATTTATATAGAGAGAAGATTTTTAAATTAAATTAGATTATATTTCTTAACTAATTTTGTTTACATAAATTAGATTTAACGAATTAGAAAGTTTTTGAAAGAAGGGTCTTCTGTGTAATGATATGTAATCACAACCTTAGGGGCTATTTGAGAGTTGTTGAATGGTTTTACGTAGAATCATTAAGTGGTCAGAATGATTAAAAGACTCTCATTATATAGTGCAAATTGAAATATAATTGTTTGGTAATTTGTTTACGATGAAATTAGGGCTCTTAATGATTAAGGGAGACCCATGATACAAAATTATTCAGAGGGTTTTAGAATCATTAAGAGACAAAAAAATTTTTGCCAAACAAGATTCACCTATTAACGGTTTAGAGATTGTCACTTAATGGAGCTATTAAGAGGTAAACAAACAACCCCTTAATATATAGAGGATGTGACATAGGAATGTTTATCAACATAAACTAGTTTTTTTCTTTTTCTGAAAGATTATGGTTTTATTAAATATAAGTTAATTCTTATAATATGTATTTTTAAAAAAGCTACTTCAAGTTATATACATATATAATAACGATGTATAATTTTACGTTTCTAGTAATTATAAGATTTAAA
>NC_037539.1:39198448-39216607 GCF_001531365.2 Cynara cardunculus var. scolymus
AATAATATATATATATATATATATATATATATATATATATTGTGGTTATTTTTTAAAAATAAAAGTTATGATTTTCTGTTATAGATAAATTAATTAAAAGATTATTTATATAATTTGGTTGAAAAGTTATGGCTGAAGGTTCACTGAAGATTCATTTTTTCTGAGACTTTTTGTTGAAAAGAAAATAAATCAACCCTTTTTTTTCTTTATAAAATGGATATTAGAATTAATAAAAAGGAAGTTGGTAGTATTATCTTTCTCACCGACCAGCGGCCCACGCGGCCACCTATATTCAAAATCCCTTTTTAAGTCAATTTCCTATATCTTTTATATATAATAGAAACGTATTCGTGTAATACAACAAAATAAATTTTCATTTTAATGTTTAGTTTTTATTCTGTCTCTATCGATATAATATGATTTTATGTGGTTTTGAGAAAACAATAATATTTTTATTTTTGAATGAAATATAAATTTAAAGATACCATAAAAATTTTAAAAAAAAAAAGATAAAATCGATATTAATATTAAACTAACAATTTAATAGTTCTCGTTTTTTAGTTGTAACTTCTTTAATTCAATTTTATTATAATTTAATTTAGGTCTAATAACAAAGTAATTTATTTTTGGTTAATAATATAATTTTTATTAAAGATTATAAATAAACATTCGGTTAGAAACTCAATGATTATCTTAATTATATTTTAGATTTTTTATATTTAAAATAAATGTTTATCCTGTATTTGATTATGTTTATCTACAATTAGTTACACGAATTCAAACATGTAGCTTTAATAAGTTGTACTTAACATAGTTTATTTGTAATCTTGAATTTTAAGTAATATGAATCAATAAACAGTACTTCATGCATAAAAAATGATTTTTAAGAGTTTTTATCAAATGCTTTATAATATAGTGTGTGTCTGTATATATATATTATTATATATGATTAATAATATGCTTTAGAAGAGACAAGAAGAAATTAAAGTAATAAAGCACATGCGAATGAAAAGGCATGTGTGACATCAACACGGTGGATTTATTTTTATTTTATATTTTAAGACCCAACACGGTTGAATTCAAGATTATATAAGAAATTAATAACAGAAAATAAAAGAGAATACAAGGTCGATTACTATTGCAAGATGCAAAATTAGAAGTAGAAGCAAACAAAATTCAAATGATCAAATGGAAGACGGCGACTAACAACACGAGCAACATAACACAAAGCCACATAAATCCGTGTAACCACCCGAGTTGCAGCACCAATCCGCCAATCAATAGTTCAAACCCTTAGCGTCTATGACTAGGCAGCAAAATAACGTCAGTTGAATGTCGAGGAATAAATTCTAGTCCAGAGGAGGATTCTCATAATACACCATCAGATACTGGGAAACTCCAAATGACGTAATCCCATACCAAAAAATTGTCATCCAAAATGAATCCCAAGTTCCCCGTCCCTCCCTACCCGAATGACGTTAGACCAAACCCCACCCAAAGACTTAGAATCGTGAATCCTGCAACCACCTTCCGCACCATGGATGCTCTTAATTATATTTATCGCGAAAAACATAGACGTAGTCAGAGCAAGAATTTTAAGAACCGACTTGAGCAAAATAAGTGTATTCATCCAATTTCGTGCGATCCAATATTGATTATGAAGTTGAGAACTTGAACCGTTTATCTTGCTTCATGCTTTATTATATCCCCCCCCCCCCCCTCGATTTTAAATATTATGTTTTTGTGTGGTTTTGAAAAAGTAAGAGAGTTGTCGGTTGTTATCAGTTTTATAGAGGATAATGTCTTATTAACATGTATATTTGAACTTGTTTATCAGATGATTTCTAGTTAATTTTATAAAATTAAATTGTGAAGGTTTAAAAAGTTGTACGTATTAATAATAAGTTGTAAATTTCAATTTTAAAATATTTTAAGAACATGATATAAATGTTAATATAGTACAGATAAATTAGATTCTAAAAAATACGGTTAACTTATAGAGTTTATCAGTTAATTATTATTTAATTTTACAGAGTTTTAAGAAGTTATACATTGAATTTAAATTATTTGTGACATCACATGATGCTTAATAAGTTAATTTCAAAAGTTTCCTTTTATAATATAATATAATATAAAAAAGATGATTGTGATAATCCATCTTACATTGATAGAGATTGAAAAGTGTAATCATATTATAGAACTTAAATGTTGCATTAGTAATAGTTTCAATCATGACTTTAAGGGGCCGTTTACCATAAGCTTACTTAGGTAAGTAATTGATTTTGGATGTGTAGATGCAACCATTGACAGTGAGGTGAGAAATTTAAGGGAGTGAGTTTATATTGAAACTGAGTTTGAGTATCTTTAACATTTATGATATAATTTTCCTAAAATAAGGTATCAAAAATTATATTGTTTGAAAAAATTATATCTAACTTCAACAGTTACTTTATTAGTCTACTTTAACAATCTAACATTAATTATATGTGTTAAAATATTTATAAATTCATCAGCATGTTACATTTTTATAAAAATTGTATAAAAAATTATATAAAAAATTATAACACATTTAATACCATTGGCGGATACACTTCAAATAATATATATATATATATATATATATATATATGTTTTAAAAATTCTATAAATTTTGAGATAACTACTGAGATTTGGGATTCTGTGAGACCAACCTGTTTTTGTGAAGCCCGTGAAATCACTTTTTTATACTTGAAACTTTACAACAAAACACTGTGAAAGTAACTTTCACAATGTTTTTGCTGTAAAAGTTCGGCCTTTTCTTTTACTTTCACAACTTTTTGCTGTGAAGTTTCAAGTGTAAAAAAATGGTCTCAATGAATAAAAGACTCCGAAATCTTATATTTTAACATAGTTGTTGAAAATACTCATAAAGATATTTTAAATTTTATTTATATATTTGGTCTTAAATTTGGATATTTTTTGAATTAATTGCACTTTCCTATCACCTTCCTCTTAATACATCCCTTTCATATGGGTTCCCTTTTTTCTGTTTTGTTATCTTCTCATAACAATTTTTAAATAAAGTGGGGGCTTTTTAGTGTTGCATAACTTTTCTATAATGCTTATTCAATTTCTATGTAAATAATTATTTTGTGTTTCAAACCTTTTTGGGGCATTTTCTTTACATGCATTATTTATTTATTATTTTATTAATGAACCTGGTATATGAACAAACTTTTTATGAACATTCCAGATCACAATTGTCTCGCACTCCTACCTGTTGTTTTACCTAGAAGATTATGACGATCTACATGTATCGGAAGTTTTTATATTATTTCTTCTCATTGGTCATCTCTTACACTGTCGTGATCACTCGCTCAACTTTAACCAATGTCCAAATTTAGTCCTCAACTCTTGAGACATGCGCACTCAAGTCCTTGACTTAAGTTTTGGGTTTTTACAATTATCATCCTTCAACTTCTCTTGTTTTCCGTTTGACCCTTGGTTGTTACTTACTAACAAAAATATTTTGGTGACTACAATTTATTTTATTATTTTAAATAACTTTTTCATCTTTTTAAAAAGTTTATTTTATAATTGGAAGAAGCTTTAGTGGGGTCAGGAAAAACAATAGTTTAAAGAGAATGTTGTAGTTTTATGATAATGTGACACATACCCCAAATTCAGTCAAAGTCATGTTATTGACTACATACATCTTCACCACCAACCACTAAAATTATCTATTTCTAGAAATTGGACACTTAATCAGCTCATCATCTATTATTCACAACTAACATACATACATACATACATACATACATATATATATTATAATTTTTTCTTATATATATATATATATATATATATATATATAATATTATCTTCTATTCAAGGTTTACTTATAGGCAAAACACGAGTAAAACAACTTAAGCTCATGAAAACGATGTTACCGTCATTACTTCTAAACAAATTTTGTTTTGAAATATACAGGTGGTGTTTGAGATTGCTTATAAAAACAACTTATTGACTTATTTCAGTGTCACACCGATAATAAGCATTTTTGAGTATTTGAATAAACAACTTATATCAATGTCAAACCGGTAATTAATAAAAAAAAATTGAATAAGTTAAACTCTTCTGGCTTATAATAAGTTGATAAGTGTTTTTATAAAAAAACATAAGTTGTTTCAAATAAGCAATCCCAAACACCCCAATAATATATTTATACATACTTTATTTTAAAACAAACATATTTTGTCAACTATATATGATTGTTTGGTAGTGGTTTAATAATATAAAATATGACTTATTCGATAAACTTGTAAACGTCGTTTTATGTAGACAGTCAAGTTTTTTCCAGACCATCAAAACCCAACCAAACAACTGGTAAAACCTAAACCAACCAAAAGTTTTTTTTTTTTTCCAGACCTTTGGTTTCTAAACAAAAATCATGAATCTTTTACAAGTATTTAGTAACATATCTGACTCATATTATACGATTCATGGATTTAATATACAAGATTATGGCACATCCTTACACATTGGTCATCCATACATAGAAATAATACGTTCTTATTAGCCGTTGATAGTTTATAAATGTCATTTTAATTGGCTTAAAAGTGTTATTAACCCACATTTTTACTTATAACAATGTAATCTTAGAAGAAATCATATGTTTATTTATAACAATGCGTCCAAAAGTATTGCATTGACTGATTATTGTACGGGAGCGTTTTCATGCCACGTGCAAAACTATGATTCAGCTATTTTCGTATTTTTTAAATCGACCGTCTTCTAATTTTATCTTCCGTGTATATATTATCAAAACTTAATTAACAACTGAAACTACGAATTTGCAGCTCATAGACCCACCTAATCCTCGTCTTATTGACCATTTCTTTTTTATCATTATATGATTCAAACAACAATTAGAAATACAGAATCAATAAGACTGTACAACATTTGTTGCATAAAGTACAAACTATGCTAACACCATTGCTCTGAAACTACAAGTTTCAGCTTATCAAAAACAAAGAACTACCTTAAAAGAAGTGGTGAGGTAATCAGCAATGGCTTCTTAATTAAGCTTCTACGCATTACGTACGTTCTCCACACATATCAAGAATAAATATTCCAAAAATTAAAAACCCAAAAAGATTATATATACAAAACAAGAAAAATTCTAAACCATAATTAGTCAAAACTCAAAAAGTCAACTTCCGACCACCGTGTCTCAGCCTCACCGGCGGGTAAAAAAGCCGCAAAAGCAATCTTTCAACTTCCAGAAACAACAGCGGTCATCGGAATCGGGTTCGGAAGTCATCGGCTGAAGGTAAGCCCACGCAGCATGCTGCAACAACGGATCCTTCATCGGAATCTCCCTCCAACTATCGATCCGGTTGAATTTAGTGGGAGAATCCGCCACGGGTGGAGGAGAATTCGACCGGAGAATGTCTTTAAGACTGGTGTAGGACGTCAGAGAATCCATGGAAATCATCTCGATATCGGAAACTCCAAAAGAAAAGCCGGAGCCGATGAAGAATAGCTTGTTCTTGATGTTCTTCCCTTTATTTTGATGGTGGTTAGGGTTAATCAGTTGAGATTCCATAATAATATCTTAATGCTTGGTATATGCTGATTGATATATATATCGTAAAATCAGGTGAAGATTTGGTGGATAGATATAGAGGAATTATCGGGGGGAGAATTGAAGTAGGAGAAGAGTGGTTTATATGGGAGTGGAGTGTGGAGATTATTAGAGTTATAAATTAATTAATTAAAAATAAATACCATTTTTTTTTTTCAAAAAATATATATCATAAACTAATTAAGTTAAAAATATGAAAAATAAATAAATAAAAAGAACACGTGTCTAGGTGACGTTGGTCCACGAAAACCCGCTTATTTTCCGTGTATGTGAGAGAAGCTTCCCAAACGGTTTCCAAAAGTTTTGGTATTTTGGTTGCTACTAAAAAAATATATATAAATCCATAAAGTATTACTTTTGAAAAATCAGTTAGAGTAAACTATAAATTTGGTCTCTTTTAATTTGTCTCTTATAACAATTTTTGTCCTTGTAATTTTACAAAAATAATATAGCAATCGTGGTTTGTGAAATTGATTGGGTTTGGTCCCTTTCTCTCTGATGATTGTTAAGAGAACATGTTAACGAAAGAATGTTCTAGGGGATGTTTGGAATTGCTTATAAAAGTTGTTTTTTAACTTATTTCAGTCTGGTACCGGTGATAAGTTGTTTTATGGTGTTTGGATAAGAAAAAAAAATTGCTTATACCGGTGTCAAACCGGTAATAAGTCATTTTTGATAAGTTAATTCTTCCTCACTTATGAAAAACTGCTTATTACCAGTTTACAATTTTAACCCTGTTATATTTAACTCCGGTTTGATTCCACATAAGTTAATAAGCACTTTTACAAAAAAAAACATAAGTTGTTTTAAATCATTAGCATCGCCAACCATCCCCAGCCATATGGTTCTGTGTTCAAAATCATGACTTACCTCAATTTGTTGGTCTTGATGGTTCTATATTTCATCAATTTGTTGGCCTTGATGGTTATGTTACATTTATGTTAGGTGGTGTATCAAGTCACAAAAAACAGAACCACATTGAGCAGTTTTGTTTATTGTTTTCCTTATAAAGGGACGATGAGCCATGAATTTACCATATACACGCTCTCTTAGAATTTACCACTTCAAAAAAAAATTACATTTTCTTATCTATTTTAGCCTTCCATTGCATTTTGGCTGTTCTATTTTGGTTAGTTTGTTGATGGGTTTTCGTCTCTCTCCTTATTTGTCCCCTATGTTGCACATTACTTGATCAAATGAATGGAATTGTTTGTGGATTTATCTGTATATGTTAACCACTATTATTTTGGTTTAACATAAATAAACTGTCTT
This sequence comes from Cynara cardunculus var. scolymus, assembly GCF_001531365.2. NCBI lineage: Eukaryota > Viridiplantae > Streptophyta > Magnoliopsida > Asterales > Asteraceae > Cynara > Cynara cardunculus. The sequence continues at coordinate 39,205,347 of NC_037539.1, forward strand.
TTTTTGAGAAAGAGGGAGTAGTAAGTTGGCATAAACCCCTTATGGCCTGCTATATTTGGAAGCATTTCTACTTCAACATAGATGTAATTAAGTCCAATGTGATCCTGTTGATTGGTTTTGATTATGTTACAAGAGATGTTATAAGAAGGAAGAGAAATAGTTGTGTTATGCTTTGGTTTCTCAACTGGTGGTTGTTGTTGTTTGGAATTCCTCATGTCGAAATGTGTTTGAACAGAGAAGTCCCTTTCCACAATTTCTTGTCATATATGCACCAACACATGGATATTATCATATATACAAAGAATAATGATTAATATACTCCAATTGTCCCTCGTTACTAATTTGTCTACTTTATCCAAGAGTTGACGGCATGTTCTTCAAATAATTAGCATATAATCGACTTAAGTGCATCTTAAAGCTATACAGATCCATCATCTCAACTGACTCACAACTTTGTTATATCTTGAATAGTTTTGATTGCCATAAAGATACATCAATAGAGCCAGAACAACAGTAGATGGCAACTAGAATAAAAAGGGAAACAGAAACAAGTATGCCCTTCATTTTTCTTCTGGCTATATGATTTGATCTCTGTTGTTTATATACAGAGTGATGGATATATGTGCTATTTTAAAGCATTTACTATGGCTGCCCTCGAAGGTTTTACTTTACGAAATCAAAAACCTTTTATGATTTCATTAAAAAGTTAGCAAGATTTGGCAAGACAGTGATCCATTCACCTTTACATTTCTTGTGTTACTATTTGCTGCTACAAAAAGCCTTTAGTGGAGAAAACTAACAAGATTTGGCAAGATAGTAATCGTTAGTTATTGGTCACATTCACAGCAGGCAAGGGAACTTATGTTGCCAACTGCAGTAAGTTATAAACAGCTTCAGTAATAACCACAGGATGTGCTAATAAGTAGTAACCACAAGTACAAAACATGTAATTCACTCTAGTATTAACCACCAACAAAAGCTCAAAGATAAATAGAACTTGTTTATCCAAGACTAGTGGAAAAGAACTTCTAATAGGTTGAAATTGCATGTTGTTTGCACCCTTTCTTTTCTTTTGTAGCATAATAGTCACTTATCTTGATTTACTTGTAGTGGCAAGTCTGTTGGTTCCAAAGCTTAGCTCAAGAACAATTAGACAAGCTGTTGGAGTAGTAGGGTGCCCTACAATATATTCTTACATTCTGCTTTGGTGCTATCGAGGAAAATTGATCCAAACAAGAAAGAAAGGGTCCAAGAGGCAACTAACTACTACACAATCGAGTCTTTGATTGCCCTTTTTGTTTCTTTTATGATCAATTTTATTTGTGATTATCATCTTTGCTAAGGGATTTTATGGTACCAAGCAAGCCAATAGTATAGGCCTTGTAAATGTTGTGCAGTATCTTGAACAATTAATGCAAAATGAATATTGATTCTAGTTGTTATGAGACTTTGTTCGTGTTTTCTATTGTGTGTTGAATCAATTGACGTATTTCATTTGAATTTTTAAATGTGTTAAAAATAGATGGTTGTTTACAAATGATTTAAATGACTGGATATTTCAGTTGAGTTTAATTGAAACGAACTGATTCAAATTTAAGACGTTTGTCAATTTACAAAAACAAACAGTCTGACTGATTCAGATTTCAGACGTAAAAACAAACAGTCTGACTGATTCAAATTTCAGACTTCGGTATCACCTCTTAAAAATCAGAAGTGAAATCAGACTTCAGACTTCAGCACCTCTTAAAAAACAAACACCCCCGAACACTCTTTCCCCTCCCCATTCTCCATAACCGTTTTGCTTTCCGATTAAAACCCTTTTACCCGTTTTATCATGTGACACCCACATCTAGAACTTCTCATCGACCTAAACCTTCTACTCTCATTTGAATTACGTTTTGTCCATAGAGAGAGGGTTTGATTTTGGTACATTTGGAATGTTGGAGTTAACAACATCAGGGTGATGTTGCGCAGTTGTGTGATGCACACCACACATCAACTAGATTCAAACCAAATGCCAATCACAATAATGGGTGATCCATATAGTCATTTATCTCCTGATGCAATATATCATGTTCTTTGGTTATCCTAACGAAAAACTAGTAATGCAATTGTATTGTGTTGCCTACTTGTGAATAAAGCCTGATTTTGGTTCGGTTTTGGCATTTGGATTTAGATTTGGTTTCAATGTTTGTATTTGGGTTTGGGTTTGATTTTGGTGTTTGTATTTGCATTTGAGTTTGATTTTTTTGTATTTGCATTTTGGTTTTCTTTTGAAGTGGGTGTTTGGTTTGACAAGATAGCCAGAGAAGACGGTCAAAGTATAGCACGAAAAGGGTCTTCAAGTTTTTGGGGAAGGAGGTACGCACATTGAAGTTTTAGTGAATGGAGCTAAAATATGTATAGAATTTACTAGAAAATAAAATAAATATGTTAAAAGACAAAAATCCTTTCGATTTAACAAGGTATTTTTAACGATTGTTAAAGGGAATGATCAAGTCCAGACATTTACATTTTTCACTCGGGTCCGCAAAAAAAAATTACAGACCTAAGACTATTTTGATAAATCTTATAAAAAAAGGGCTAAGAGGTAAAATAAAATTAATTTTCCCATAAAAATATATGAATACAAAACATTTGTGTGGTTTTCTTTTATGATCGTTTATCAATAAAAAATAATAAAATTAATTAAGCGGTAAGGTGATATATTTTTTTCTTAATCCTTGTCTTATTGGATAAAACCTAACAAGATTTTCAACCAAATAACTCTATCTTTTAAACTTTAAATATCTTCGAATTAGCACATTATATGTTTCAGTCCTAGTGGTTACATTTTTTTAACGGCTTTCTCTATTTTTTGAAAATTTAACAGATCTTATCTTTGTGGTTGCAATTTTTAATGAGTTACATCCTTGTAGTTGCATTTGTGATAAGTTGGGTCCTTGTGGTTGAAGTATTTTAATGAGTTCACAAGGCTAAGCTTGGTACATGGAAAAGGACGTGACAAGACAAAACTCACTGTCCCATTTTTTATGCGACATGTGACAGGACAAAAATTCACTGTCTTACATTTAACACGACATATGACAAAGCAAAGACTGGGATGGGGTGGGACAAAAAGAACTTTTTCTGTTCCACCAAAATAGTGGGAATAAGATGAGACAAGAATAAAACAGAAACTAAAATTACTAATCTACTTTCATTTGATATAATCATGATATGGTATTTGTTTTGATGGTCACTACTGTCCATTGTCACTGCCACCACCACTACCAATAGCCACCACCAACCACCTCCACTAGTACAATCTCATCTATCACCTCCATAATCATTGTCAGTCATAACTACCTCGTCCACCATTGTCGACTGCCACCATCATTACTTGTCCACCATCTTCAAATCCTCCATAGTCACCGTTGTCCACCAGCCACCACCGCCTCTGCCTACACATCCGTTATCGTTGCAACAACGTTTATTGCGCCTCTTGTCCACCATCTTTACATCCTCCACAATCACCTTTGTCAACCACCATCACCATGGCTACCACTACCACTACCACTGTCCATCACCATCTCTACCTTCATCACGTCAGCCATAATTACCTCACTCACCACCGTTGACCGCCACCACCACCACTATGCACCATCTTCACATGTTTTGTTTTTGTGTTTGTGTAGGAGTGTGTGTTTCAAGTATAAATGTATTTTTGTGTTTTCTTTTCATGCACAAAAACATTCATTGACATTTCATCTATGAAACATTATATGAACACTGTAATTTCACAGGTGTTGTTTATATAGGAATAACACATTCAAATTGATCTTCATGGTTTCTAACTTTAAATCATGCACACATACACACACAAAATATATATAGAGTGAGATTCATATAGCTACCATAATTATTTTAGGAACATAGGAAACACCATTTTTTTGAATATTCATGATGAATAACGTGATATTGACGAACGTCATAACATATATTCATGAATAGAATTTATGGTTCTTGGATTTCTAAAATATTTAAAAAATTTAATTGGACCTTGCCTCATATACTCAAGATCTTAAAGACCATAATACAAATTAAGACAAAATAGTGACTCAAGATCGGTCCTATGGTTTTGGATGCCCTGAGCGAAGAGTAAAAAATGCCCCTAAGAAACAGATAATACATATTTTTAAGATATTTGGAACCTAACCGGACTCTCGTACTGATTTATAGAAGGATGCTACCTTTCTTGGGGGAGAAAGTAGATCCAAGGCAAAAGGAAATCTCAAGGTTGGAGCTAGATGGTAGACTCATCTGCATGGTGCACTAACTAACATGATTTTATATTTAACAACTATAAGTAGCTAACAACTGAGATCTCAAGATTGGATCTACACCGTAGAATCATTTGTTGACTAATAACACTATTGTAATGTTTTATAAACCACTGTATTTTCTCTTTTTCTTAGCATCATTTACTTATCTTTCACAATAGAAGATAAAACATTTACAAAGTAACAAAGAGATAAAAATATACGTACATCACCCATTTATTTTTGAGTTCACTAATTCTTGTAAATGCCCTTCGTGCCCTAGGCCATCGCCTTCGCCTTGCACTATCTTTTTTACGTGCATCACTCATTTTCAACATGTTTATGTTTTTCATTTGAGAACGTAACATTATATTTTTTTACATTATTTTTTATTTATCAAAAACTATGATTTAACATATTGTTTCACATATATTTCTGTTCACCTTATGAAAAAAGTTGTATGTGAAACCTTTATTTTTTATTCATTTAGTGAAACGAAAAATACACATAAAACATATTTATACAGTGAAACAAATACATGTAAAACTATCACATTATAAAACAAATATATGTGAAATAATATCTTAAATCCTAGCATCTGATGAAAAAGAATCATGTAACAATTTATTTTTAAATCAGTTCTCATGGGGTTTAACCTTTTTGTGGTTCTGATTTGATTTAACCCCTATACACACACATACACTCACAATTGGTTTCATTTAGAAGCTCAACCATTAGTACAAATCACTCATTTAGTCTAATGACTATCTGAATTATTTTCTAATATAAACCGTTGGTCAAAATAAATGAACTCTGATATTTTTTCATAGATTTTCAAATTATAATAAACAAACCTTCATCATTTCTATAAATATCTCGATTAATTGGTTTGCAATGTTCGTATTAATGGTTGAGTTTGTTAAATATATCTCATCTACAATATATATATATATATATATATATATATATACATACATACAAGGTTGGGTTCACGTGAGACCAATGGTTTTTCGTGAGACCTGTAAGACCAATTTATGTTCATTGATCAATTTTATAAGCTAATAATCTAATGGTCTAAAGTTGTACGGTGGAAATTTTGTGATTATTGAGAAGTCTCGTGACAATTTTGTGATTATGAATGTTCAAATTGCAGATCTAATCTAAGGGTTGAGAATTGGTCTTACGAAAAACCTTTGGTCTCACATGATCCCAAGTATATATATATATATATATAGAGAGAGAGAGAGAGAGAGAGAGAGAGAGATTCAAATACAAACCATCTAATTGTCATACAAACAAAATTTGAGCCCTTGACTTTGTTATTTTGAAATCCAAAAACGATTACTAAATCAGTCAAAGATGATCAGGTTGACAGTAAATTCAGGAACCTATACAATATACACCAATGATAATTTACACAGACTTTTAAGATTAATTTGAATGGTTTATAACACTTAGGGGCCGTTTACTAAACGCTTGCTTGGTAAGTGTTTACCGGATAAATTTTCTCATCGGATGAACATGACAAGGGCCAAGAATTTTACCGGGTAAGAGCGATGAAAAGGATGTAGAGTCTTACCCGGTAAGTGAAGGTAACGACTCTTACCCAGGTAAGTGTTTAACCGATAAATTGTTGCATTCGATACGTTTTGATGTACTAAAATCTTACGCATCAAGGTAAATTATAGTGTTGACTCATATAGGTAAACACTTACCAGGTAAACATTTGAGTAAACAGCCCCTTACACTATATATTTGATTGTAGGTATTAATGATTTATCTAAAGAATTTTGTATTTACAAAATAATATTATAAAGGAATTAATATTTAAAACGGTACGGCCGTAATTAAAATGAAATTTGAAAATGTCCATGAAATGAAATGATTAAAAATAACGTGACGCACGTGAGGTACACGTGGGTGGTGTGATTAGTTATGGGAGGAGTTGAGCCGTTGAGTTTACGCATTTACCACACGGGTTTAGGTACAGTTTTCGTCATCTCTTCCTTTTCTACACAAGTCAAATATGAGACTTACGGATTAGATTCTTTAAATAAAGTAATTATATACATCATTATTACAGTATTAAATCCTAGATTATCTGACCTAACTTATTAAAAAACGACGGGTTTTGATGGTTTCACCTCCTACCGATGATGCTAAGTGGTGACAATTGGCAAAGGGGGAACTGGGGTGGAGGAGATGTGATGGTTAGAACCACGTGGTGCTAAACACGACTTCATCCGATAAAATAGAAGGGGAGGGGGAATGAGCACGGATCTAACGTGATTTCAAAGATGAGTCTTACGCCTCGATCCACCACAACAACTGCCATAACGAGCCTATTAGAACGCTGCGCAAAATACATTAGATAATAAAATTATATCTTGACTAGTTTATCGCAAGCTTGTCACATAAAAAGTGGTTAATTTAATTATATCTATATAATTCTATATCAACTTTCTCGAAAATTTTACATACATATGACTTATCATTTCCACACCACAATACACACACACACACACACACATACAGAGAGACAGGAATGATCAAATACAAACCATCTATATTTGTACAAACCGTGCAAACCATCCTCATTCATCGATTTCATTGTTTAATTTAGTGAAATTGTTTTATAAAATTGTTTAATCTTATGAAATTGTTTCATATAATATTTTTCTTGATAAAGTTGTTTCATATATGGTTGTTTCTATGTTTTAATGAAATTCTTTCATGTATTTCTCTAAAATTAATATAATTAAGATGATAATATCCATCATTAACACCTTCCACAATAAAAATAACTAATCAACCTCTCATAATTACAAAAAAAAATATGAAAAATTATGATTGGTTGAATGAGGTTTGCACGATTTATACAAATAACGTGGTTTGCAAAGTAAATCTCTCTCCCTCTCATATATATTATACATATAGGTGGAAGTTCAAATGAGAACACCCATGTTTTAATATATATATATATATATATATATATATATATATATAAGGTTGGGTTCACATGAGACCAAAGGTTTTTCGTGAGACTCGTAAGACCAATTTATGTTCATTGATCAACTTTATAAGCTAATGATCTAACGGTCTAAAATTGCACGATGACAATTTTGTAATTATTGAGAAGTCTCGTGGCATTTATGAATGTTCAGATCTGACGATTGTAAATCTAATCTAAAGGTTAAGAATTGGTCTTACGGGTCTCACGAAAAACCCTTGGTCTCACATGATCCCAAGTCTATATATATATATATATATATATATATATATATATATATTAGAATGGTACTCGCATAATGCAGCGAGATACATCTTTCTTTTAATATTTCGTTTTTTTATTTTTTGTCTGTTGATATAATATGGTTTATGTGGCTTTGAGAAAGATAATATTTTTACTTTGACTAAAAATAAATTTTAAAAAATATATATCGATATCAATATCAAATTAACTATTTTAAAAGTTCTTGTTTTTTATATAATTTATTTAATTCATTTTTTTTATTATAATTTAATTTAGATCAAATAGTGAAGTAATTTATTTTTGGCTCAAATATAAATTTTTTTATAAAGATAATGATTCTGTTAGAATTCGATAATTATTTTCATTATATTTTAGATTTTTTATATTTTAAAATAAGATGTTTATCTTCTATTTGATTATGTTTATCCGCAGTTAGTTACACGAATTCAAACATGAAGCTTTAATAAGTTGTACTTATGCATGATTTACTTGTAATCTTGAATTTTAAGTAATATGCATCAATATAAACAACTTTATGCATAAAAAATGGTTTTAAAAAGGTTTTGTCAAATGTTTTATAATATAGTATAGATATATATATATATATATATACACACACACAACTAGTCATATACCCACGCGATGCAACGGAAAATAAAATTTTATTGGAAACTACATTTCTTTGGCCCAACAATATTTGGGTTATCGGTATATCCCAAAAGCATTAAAAAGCTAAGGAACTTTAAACCCTGGAAGAACATTAATAAGACAAAAAGATACAACAAATCCACTTAATATGATTCATCAATTAAAAAAGTACAAGGCTTTAATTCAAAACTTGTTCAAGTATTAAAAACAACGCAAGTATAAACCAACCAAGGTTTCTTTTATCATGGCCATCTATTTTCTTACAGCAGAAATCCAAGTCTGTTTTCTTTAATTCTGAAAACATTCAAGCAAAAAGATCCAATGAATTATACTCGCCTTGTGAATTGCCCGTCCATGTGCAGGTCCTTCGTCACCTTGCTCGCTTAAGTGAGAGCCGTCAACGGTCTTTGTTTTATGAAGGCCATGTTTTATTATGAATTTGTCAACTACTCGGTAAACCTGCTAACTGAAGTCTCTTATGCAAGGTATAAACTTTCAAAAGCTGTAAAAAAAAGTTAAAACTATTCCTTAGGATTTGATTGTTTGCTTCATCTGTGAATATTTTAAATGCATCATTACATCTGTTATAAACTTGTTAACCTTCAAGTTATCTTTCTTACCAAAATAAATTTCAGGAAAGTTTGAATGTCTCCAATGATTCAAGCAAGAGAATAAGAATCCAGTTACATAAATCAAAGACTTTTGTCCAAGTAAACCAAAAACCATACAAATCACATATAAAATATATAGAGATGGTACTGCTTGAATGCAGTAAACTGAAAACCATACAAATTCAGTAATAAATATATTAAGATAGTAGTGCATGAATGCAGATTGACATTTTCTTCTAGCACCAGTATATCTAAGGGGTTGTTTACGAGGTAAACGCTTTACGGTGAGAGTCTACACTTTCATTTACCCTACCTGGTAAGATTCTAATCAATCAGAAGGGTATTGTATGCAATAAATTTATCTAGTAAGCACTAACCACTTAAGATTCGTCATCCTCACTTACAAGATAAGACTCTCGGTCCTTGTTATTGCTCTTATCGGGTAAGATTCTGGATCCTTGCCATGTATATCAGGTAAGGTAAGTGACTCAATAAGCACTTACCGGGTAAGCATTTGGTAAACAACCCCTAAATATTACTCCAAGTACAAGACATTAAATATAAGCATTTTAACCATTACATATGAGCAAATTTAAACTGTAGAAATATAAACCTGCTTTTTCTTTTTCAGGCTAGGCAAATTCCAAATCATCCTAGACATATTTTCAAGCCTAATTGCTTGTACCTGAATATACACAAGATGATCATTAATTTCATTTTTCATCAAAAAAGAAAACAACGCAATACAAAGATGCCTTATAAAAACCCAATGATTTTATTTGTTTCTTGCTTTAACATATATAGATATAGGACAGGAAAAAGAAGAACAGGAAGAGATAAAGCTGTAATTGGCGGTGAAACTGGGTTTGAGAGAAAATCCATGGATAATATATTTGCATCAATAATGTTATCACTTATTACACAACAACTAACACATTTAAAAGTGTTTCTTTCTTTCTCCACTTCCTCAACAAACATCTAAGGGAGCGTTTGGTTCGTCGGAATCTGGTGGAATTGGAATGGTCAATTCTGTTGACCAAATTTCATTCCAATGTTTGGTTACAAATGGAATGGAATTGAATTCCAAGGATTACCAAATTTGAGGATCGACCATTCCTTTAGTAAATATGATGGAATTAAAATCCATTCCATCCAAATTTATATAAATGATAAAAAAAATACCCTGCTACTACTATTAAACCCTGGCCGCTCTTTTCATTTGCTCATTTCTACTTTCATCTTCAAGCGAACGATTGTCCTTCTTTATCTTCAAGCGAACGCTACTGCTTCTGTTGCTTTCGTCTTCGATTCGAACATGTATTGCTTCCTTTTGAACCGATTTCTGCTTTCATCTTGGAACCGATTTCTGCTACAAATGGTTATTTCACTATTTTTGCTACTGCTTCCTTTTGAACCGATTGCTTGGTATCTGTTATTCTTGTTCTGCTTCTGTTATTTCAATTTTTGCTACTGCTTCCTTTTGAACCGATTGCTTGGTATATGTTATTTCAAGTTCTGCTTCTATTTCAAGTTCTACTTTTGTTTCAAGTCCTGCTTCTGTTTCCAGGTCTGCTTCTGTTTCCATTACAGTAGCATTACAAAAACATTAAAGTAGCATACATTTCAAGTTCTTCTGTTTTTATGCTACTGTTTTATGAGGACTGTGTTTTATGCTACTGTGAACTGCTTCTATTTTATGAAATAGATATGGGGACTCTGTGTGTGTGTGTATATATATATATCTCATAATTTCAAGTTCTGCTTCTGTTTTTTGAATGTTGATGCTTTAAGACTGGCATTACAGTAGCATATATGGTAACTGCTACTTCTTTCTTTCTTGATGTATGAAATAGATATGGGGACAGTAGCATACATGTGTATATATATATATATATATATACATATATATAATGCTACTGTTTGGTTTCAATTGTTTTTTCTATTAAAAAAAAATAGTTTAAGAACTAAACCGCATAAAATGGAAAAGTTTGTTGAGTATTTTAAAACTTTTCTCCACATATTATATATTATATATATATATATATATATATATATACACACACATATACATACATCTATAAGGACGTTCTTGCAATCTCGTAAAATGGAGGTGTTCTCGTTTGAACCTCCACCTATATATATATATATATATATAGAGAGAGAGAGAGAGAGAGAGCTTGGTTCAAATACTAACCAAGATTTTGTGTTAACTTTGTTAATCAATCTTGGTCATTGATTCTTACAATAAAAGGTTGTGATTAATCATGATAAAAAATTAAAGTTTTAAATTTACAATTTCAAAGAACATAGGTGAACAAAGGAGAAAAAAGGTATTTAGGTAAAAAAAATTTATGTAACTCCCATATCATTAATTGGGAGTTACAAAATAAAAAAATCTTCTTATTTTTATTTATTGATTTATTTTTGTTAATGTAAGAACCATATGAA
>NC_037539.1:39221302-39258516 GCF_001531365.2 Cynara cardunculus var. scolymus
ACTGTACATATGAACATAATATGAACAGTTTATGAACAATAGTTTCTTCATTATGAACACATTCAGGAGCAAGCCAATGTTGAGATATGCAGCTAGTGTACATATGAACACAATATGAACACTTGTTAACAATTCTTTAACAATTACATATGAATTTGAATTCCGATTGTAGTCGTAGACGATTTTGACCTTTTCATTCTCATTGTTGTCGATCTGTTTTCCAATAGGTTTATCAATATTACTCGGACGATATCGAAATCTTTACAATTAGAAATTCTTTAACAATTACAAAATCAATATCATTATGGATATAATAAATCGAAATTACAAAACATGAACATGTATAAAAAAATATCAATATTACATAATCATCAGTTATTGAGATTTTTAGATTTGTAACTCCCAATTAATGATTTGGGAGTTACATAAATGACAAATTACTTAATTACCCTTGTCATTAATATATGAGTTATATGTGAACCTAAAGAAAAGATGGAATATGATTGGTTGAACTTGGTTAACAAAGTTAACACAAAAATCTTGGTTAGTATTTAAACCAACTCCTATATATATATATATATATATATATATATATATATATATATATATATATATATATATACACACACACAACAAGAGAGTGTATGTGCGTTTAAAACTATAAGTACGTAAAACTAATGTTATATTTTGCTATCAATTATTATTTTTATGGACAAATTATAAATTGATATGATATTTGACTCTTACAAAAAGAAAGAATGATATACTATTACTATTACTGATTACTCTAACAAATACTATAATTCTATAAATAAAGAGAAGAAAGGATAATTTTGATTGTATAATTGGGCCACTATTTCTGGATTTAGGCCCAACTTCAAATTTAGCATAAACTATTCAATTGTCAGTTATCGGTTTAAAATTCATCTACCATCAATCTTCTCCCCCAAAAAAAAATATTAAGATTCCAGGTTTGTTAAGTGGTTTATTTGTTGAATTCTTTCATCTATTTGATCGTTCTATCATAAATTGAAATTAGGGTTTATACTTCTAGTTCATTGTTCTATCTGAAATTGGAAAGTGTGCACTTGCTCCGCCAAGTATGATGATGTTTCTGTAATTTTATATGCAAAATAGCGAGTTATGTTGTTGGAGTTGTATCATGATTCTGCTAATACTTTTGGTTGTCTACTACCATAGCTTCAACTTATGTAATACCTGCAACAATCGAATGCCATTCATTTGTGATTTTTTCTGTTGTCTACTTACTCTTTTACTTGTTTATTGCAGCTACATCAACAATCGAATGGCTTTAATTCTTGATTCCGTGACTACCTTTACAGGTACCTTCTATCTATCTCTTATACTCAGCGCCACACGATTTTATATGAAAATGAAAAAAGATAAATATACTAAAGAATTAAGCACCCTAAGTATGATGGTAAGGTGAAACGACTTAAAATATTTCACATGTACGTTTGTATATATTTCAGACATCTTTAGACAAAGATGAAAGGCAAGGCCTTCTTGGTGTAGGGTCTTCCAAATTTCATTACTTGTATATGCCAATATGAGAGAGTTGACATTACCACCAAATTAAACGTAAATCATTTATTTTTGGGATAATATCACACTGACCATCATATGAATCCGGAGGTGTTGTAGAATTAAGTTCTTAAAAGAGAGTTTTCTGGTCCTATACCTGTTCCTACATTAAATATGTGATGTTTGCATCTTGTAAATGGGGGCTGCAAGCTTAATTGGCGGGACATGTTGCTCTCTCTTAAGAACCAAGAAAAAAGGATACTCACTGGGAGTAAATTTGCATAAATTGTAGGTTATCAAGGTCTTACCTTCTGGTAGCCTAGGTGAGAGGTCCTATCAAGTGACCTTGTCATTCTTCAATCGTAGGAAAAGTTGCCAAGGTGGGCGACCAGGCGAATTTAAGAATGGCTGCCTTAGACGAATTTAAACTAGTAGTTGTACACCTTGGAGACCATTTTCCCGTACCTAACCTCATGGATCAAGTACCCAATCTGGTTAAATAGAGATGCCATAAGTTGCTCTCTTGTATTAGTAGATAGAGAGAGAGAGAGAGAGAGAACAAATTAACTACTCCAATTGTCAAATGTTTATATCACCCTTACTGTGCTTTCTATTTGTTTGTGGGCAAAATGCATGGAAATGGAACACATTTTCATTCGATTTCAATACTGGGAACGTACTTTTAAAAGACACATTTTAGAGTCTATAGTTTAAAAAATATCTATTTAAGGGTTTATGGTTTGAAAATATTTATTTGGGGGAATGTACTTCCAGAAACACATCAAGTTTCACCTATGTTAAGCAGCTGTGGGTACTAAAATATACAAATTTTCAAATTTAGACCCATGTGTCTTGTCTGTACCATGTTAGCATTGTGTACTAAATTAACCAATCTCCATACTATAAACCCTTAAAAGAGGCTTTTGAAAGATGGTCTCCAGAATAGGAACCGGATCAAAGTATGTTTCATTTTCATGCATTTTGCCCATTTGTTTGCCATCACATAGTTGTGAATGCAATGCTTTTACTATTGTTAGCTACTACCATTATTACTATTGATTTTTTTTATAAGAAGTGAGCAATTACCAGTTAACTCCTCAGTTAATGCTCAAAATGAATTATTAATGAACCGAAGTTAAAATTAGTAGTAGACTACTAGTTGAACCCTAACATTATACATGTGTAGAATATGTTCCATCACCAATTAGGGAAAAGTAGCATCAATGTTATTACCATAAATAAATAAATAAATATATAAGAGATTAGTAGATAACAAATGACATGCTTGAGTGAATTATAGTTATTGGTATTGAATTGAACATATTGAAAGAGGACCTACCTCTTGAAAGTAGGTAGTTTTGTGTTTCGTTGTTGTTTTATCAATAAAATTGTTGTGGGGTATCACAATCTATTGGTTGATGTCTGATCTTTTACAAACTTCGTACTTCACGCATACCATATAACCAACAAATCTTGTAGATCTTTGTTGTGCCTTTACCCCAAATTTGCCTGCCTAAAAAACAGCGCTCATTTGCACTTCCTTTTGTTCCATTTCGTGTATTATAAGTGTATTAACCTGATTCACTTGAATAGCTTTCTTAACCATAAACCCTTAAACTTTCTAATGAAGAATATTCATTATTAATCCGTTCATATTTGACACCACTTACTTCTGTTCTGTATTATTTTTTGCTATGAATAAACATCATCAATAAAATCACTGACTAGATTTTTCTAACCTATTGACTCCTCTGTAACAAAGTTGTCTTATTTTATTCTAAGACAGGCTGATACTCCAAATCTTCTAACTCTCTAACTTTATCTTTGGGAGAGGCACAAGATTTCTTCTTGTTAGCTTTTGATTTCTGCTTTGTCCTTCAGATTTTTCCCAAATTACCTCCTCACCTGTTCTTAATCCTTGTTTGTCGAATGTACCTCCTACTAGTCTTGGCCTGATGAACTGTCACAACCAGATCTCTATCCATTTTCAAGGGACTCTCCTATTATCTTCTTTCTCACCTGAATCTTCCAAATGTTTGTGTTTGTTTGAACACTTCTGTACTTCTCACAACAGATGCGACTATTTCTCATTTCCCATTCCCTGTGGTGTTTGAAAAACCAAATCTCACAATCTTTTCCTCTAATCTGTTTTTGGTAGTCTCAAATCATCTCCTTTCTCATCCTAATCTTCACACCTTTTGCGTTTATTTTAACATCTCTATACTTCTCACTACAGATGTAACCTATTTCTCGTTCCCCTTCCTGTTGGTGTTTTTCAAAGCCACATCCTGGTGTATTCTGTCTGTCTAACTATCTTATAGACATAAAAAAATGGGCAGGATTTCTATCTCTATGTTTGTTTTCAAGAAAACAATGTGTTTCTCTAACTGAACACCCAATCCTCATTGAGATCCAACCATCATGGAATCTCTTAAGCCTCTTCTCTAGTTGGTATCTAACTATCAGAGCCCTCATCTAATTTTTTAAATTCTGTTCCTCCTTTCCATCTTCTTTCCTCTGATATTTCTGTTCTGAAACCCATCTTATTTCAGAGCATGCCACCTTTCTCATCTTCCTCTGCTTCAAAGGGTATCAATATGATGCAATGCAACTGTACATGCCGAAATACAGAATTTGCTTTTTTAAGATTTCTTTGCAACAACATTTGTTCATTGTTTCTATATTCAGCTCACAATGTGAAGTCATCATCATAATTCATAAGATCATTTACTACTCGCAGTCTGCAATATAAATGGACACAAAATGTTCATCACTTTGCTCTATTATGTTGTTCTCTTGTGTTCTTCTCATCTTCATGCTTACGGCAGAGATTGAAATCCTTGTGATTGAAGGTATGTGGTAGAATGGTACAGAGAGCCCTAGTGGTAGATCATTAGATAGAAAGTTCCAGTTTGAACAGTTTGTTTGTTATGATTGGCTAATATGACAGTTTCTTGCGTAAAGGCTGTTATTGAGTTTGAAAAGTCTAACTTGGACACTACTCCTAAGTTGCAACCTGAAGTGACCCCCCCTCCTTTTCCAAAAAAAGCAGTCACTGGTAGCGTGCTTCTCTTTTTTTGCAATATATTTATTTACCAAGAATTTCTCTTCCACTCTGGAATAGGTATAACATTTGCCAAAGCACTATTGCCTACTCAGAAGTTAATAGGGAACAAATCAATAGATTACAGAAGAAGCTGGCTGGTTTTTGAAAAGGTAACCGTGTATTCTTTCTTTTACCACTGAATATAGCTAATACCATGTGTTATACTTATTTTGATGATTGTCTACTGAAGATTTCTAGAACACGGCCTCGGCATTTCGTTCGAGAAGGTTATGGTGCCAAATATGCTATTTCAGTAGGAAGAGGAAACCACGAGCTTAGTTTACATAATGATGTCAAGGAACCCTTTTGGTTAGCACCTACAAAGGGCTTTATCAGGTAAGCCTTTTTGTTTTGGAACAAAAAATAACTAATAACTATTAAGGCCCAACATAATACTTCACATATCCAAATAGCCATATGGTCTTGATTACATATTAATCATGACTATTGTTGTATATGAGGTCCTTCTGCAAAGTTTAGCACAGCTTTCCTTTTATAGAGGAAAGCAAAAGAAAAAGGAGTCATCTAACTAAACAGTATCATTTGGTTATAATGTCAAAGTAGTTCTCTTTTGTATAATAATAGAAGTAACATGGAACTTTGAGTAACTAATTAAAGGGTATTAAATTTCAGTGGTGTAAAATCTTTGTTTGCCTTCCTTGCGGAGCAGCCTAGCCAGCTGAAGTACATAGAGTGGCCAGGTTTCCAGAATACGGTTAGTATTTGTACTTTGAATCTAGCTTTATTTCCTGGTTTCAACATATCTGGGCATAAGTCGACGAGAAGTTTAGAGTTTTTTGTTCGTTGCCAATTCAAAGAAATTTCTGCCCTAAATAACGACCAATGTCTCATAAATCCTTATCTGCATCTTTTGATAGCAAACAATCATACGGTTGTCACGATATAAGAACCACATGTATAAATATTCTTTGACATTGAGATTGCATATGAAATGGTACATGTAACGCGAACCAAGGGGGGTTTGGTTTGTGGAATGATTTCGAGGGATTTGGATTTCGTGGAAGGATTTGGAATTGGAACGATTTGGTGTGTTTGGTTTGTAGGATTTGGAATGAAATTGAATTCCATTTTCTTTAAATCTATATCTATACCATATTATAAAACATTGACAAAAACTCTTAAAAACTACATTTGATAAAAACTCTTAAAAACTTTCTTTTATGCATAAAGTACTATATAGTGATGCATATTACTTAAAATTCAAGATTACAAGTAGATTGTGTGTAAGGACAACTTATTAAAGCTCCATGTTTGAATGTGTAACTCACTGCAGATAAACATAATCATATACACGATAAATATCTCATTTATTTAAATATAAGAAATCTAAAATATAATTAGGATAATAATTGAGTTTTAATAGAATACTTAATTATTATCTTTGTAAAAAATATATTAATAAACCAAAAATAAATTACTTTGTTGTTAAATCTAAATTAAATTATAATAAAAAATTAAATTAAAGAAATTACATAGAAAATGTGAACTTTTAAATAGTTAATTTAATGTTAATATTGATATATATCTTTTTTCAAAGTTTTATGATATCTTTAAATTTGGATTTTGTTCAAACATAAAAATATTATCGTTTTCTCAAAACCACATATCACCATATTATATTATAATATCGATAGAGATAAAGAATAAAATGAAATATTAAAATCGAGATGTATCTCGCTGCATTGCGTAAGTACCATTCTAATAATTTTTATAAAGATAAATTATAATTCTATTAAAAAAATCAAATTACCTTTTTATTAATTGATTATTATAAAGCAAATGCTTTCAACATATTTTAAAACATCATTACATACAAATCCTATGAAATCTAGTGAAATACCAACAAGCCTCGTGGGATTTCTAAATCCAATGTTTGTGCGATTTCAAACCCAAGCAATCCCTCAAATCAAACATGGGATTGGAATGGAATTGAATTCCAAATCCCTCAAATCCTACAAACCAAACGGGACCTAAAAGTGAGTAAACGGGGCGCAACGACTTGGTGTTGAATATTTTTGGTTGAGAAATGATCATCAAAATGACTTTTGCAATGATGCCTTGGTGACTATTACATATAGTTTTAGCTTGAAATTGTTAGGAGACATCTTAAAATGGAAATTATTGCTATTATCATGTTGCTGGATTTTATTTCACAGAAACCACTCTCTGCTCTTTGTCAAATATCCTAACCATCTTCAAAGACAAATGAATCATGTTGTGGATTTGTATCATGGCCATCAATGTATTTGTAATGCTGATAATGGGCAAGTAGGTAATTTCAATGAATTATGGCAATTGCAATTAGAAATGTGTATGCAAATTAATTGCAGGTGAAGACTGCATGCCTGACTCTTGTTCTTGTGGCAATGCTTATTGTTGTGTTATCCTCTGTTGATTCTGGCCTTTGGTATCTGCTTGTCAAGATTCTAAGGAAACCTGCATGATATTGATTCTATTACCAAACCAAAGCACATACACTAGCTGCAGTTGGTAATGGTGCTGCTGCTGCTGATGATGATGAATTTTGTTGGCCATTGTGTCTTTGTATTCTCCAATATAAGTTGAGATATTTATAGAATGAAGGTAGGAATGATATTTGTTTATTGACATAAAGATTGGTTTATATTTTGTTTCTTGTAAAAGATACAAGTACACATTCGATGATATTCTTGATGACGGTGGATAACCAAGGACGCGTTTTGAAACAAACTTTGATAATTGAACTTTCTTATATATATATATAGATAAAAAAAAATTGTATTAGAGAACTTGTATATACACACAAACACGGATTTAGAACCTTTTACATGACCAAACAAACTAAGGGCCTGTTTGGTAGTGGCTTAATGAGCTTAATATGGGATATAGCTTATTCAGTCAGCTATGTAGAGGTGTTTGTTAGTGACTTAATGATGAAAGCAATGACTTATTCGCTCACCTTGAGGAGGGGAGCTTTATTGAGACGGACGTTTTAATTCCACTTTTACCCCTCCCCTAAAAAACTCACTCAGCTCTCACAAATCAAAACCCTCGCACCAAAAGACTCCCATGCCAAAACTCTTTCATCGTCTCCACCAAGCTCCTTGCAGGAACTGTTCCTCTCGACACCATTGCTCCCTCCCTCCCTCAATCTCTCGTCGGTACCACATCTCCCTCCCTCAACCTCCCGTTACGTTTTTTTATTTCTCCAATCTACCTACTCCCTTCAGATGGGTTTTTCTTCAAAAATAAATTGCACCACAGCTCCCAGAAATGCTGTAGTGAGATCTAGGTTTTTTTTTAAGATGGTTTTTCTTCAACTTTTTTGATGGGTTATTGAGATGGCTTTTGCAAAGAGAGGGTGGAACACCAATGGGTTCTTGAGATGGGTTTTTGAATGATGCTTCATTTTCAACATCATCAACTTATATATGTGAAAACAGATGATATACAAAAAGCCAGGGTACACACTTACAAATTCAAAACTGCATGTTAAATTCTAATGCCAGATTAGTAATGTAATAATCATTGTACATAAACCAACTACCTATTTGTCTTCCAATACATGGTTTCTAACAGAAATTCCTTGAGAGTCGCAATGTGAACCAAAAAAGCACCCACATAGAAAGGTCAAATTGTGACTTTCTTACATTTCATCACCTCTCTCAAAACCAACATCTTTCTGGTATTTGGAATTTATTTATACATCATTTTTGTCTCTGGGCAGCCTGCAAAACAGATGAAAAACAAATTTCATTAATCTAGTACCAACTCCTCTTGTACAATTGATTTTTTGCTTTTTCCCTTTCCTATGTCTCATTCATCAACACCAACGACAAAATGCAATGGACGAAGCATTTCTGTTATATTGGTATAAATTTATATATTCTGGTAGTGGTGGTGATTGAATCATAAATCCCAAGTTATGCAGTAGGATCTGATGATAGTCTTCATATAAAATCATAAATCCTACATTATTCTATATGAATCCTACAGTCTAGGAGGATTATGTTCAAAAACAAAGAATAAGGGTGTTTTAAACCAAAGGGATTATTGAAAAAGGTGGTGTTCTATTCTGAAATCAGACCATCCAGTTTACTACATTGTCCCATGATAACTGAACCCCAAGTATAAGAATTACCTATATCTATTAAGCTATGGTAAAGGGAATCACATGATAAAGAGATTCATGTGCAGGTCAAACCTTCTGCAGTTTCTGTAAGACAGAATCTTCAAACGCTTGATATCTAGCGCCAACAAGGTCTTCATTTAGCTTCGGACCATCAGACTCCACAGGCTCACGGGCTGTTGGAAAAGCACTAGTTACTGCTGGTTGTAGGGGTACTACTAACAAAGGATTCGAGAGATCCCCACATACAGTTCCAGTCGCAGCAATCTGCAAAATATAGAACCCATTTGAACCCTGCCTTCATGTGGACACTTAAAAGATAACATGATTTAAAGTAATTCGACAAAACAACTTACAGCTGCTTCTTTGGTAGCCATGACGACAAGGGCTGATCCTTTTTTCTTGGAACTCCTAATAACCACATCTTTGACCTCACCAAATGTTTCAAATAACTCCCTCAGTGTTTGTGCACTATAATCCAGACCAACCTTCTCCCATGAAACCTTAAGCATCTTCTCCTTATCTGTAGCACTAGGGCCTCCACCCACACTACTTTTCCGTCCAACTACTGTTTCTTTCTCTAAAGGCGACGTTCCAGTTGTTTTATTGGCATACATTGCGCGGATTCTACTAATTTCTTCTTTAAGTTTCCTGGCAATACTCTCTTCTTCACCTCTAGCTCTAGCAGTTGGATCATCAGCAAAAGCAGTGCGCTCTCTTTCTTCAAGATCTGACATCATTCTCCTACGCTTGGAATCTTGTTGTGATTGGCGTTGACGTTTCTGAAGTTTAACTCGAATAAGATCATCAAAAAGTTTCCTAGCTTTTTCATCCTTGAGGATTTGATAAGAAGTTTGCAGCTTATGAAAATTGGCATGAGCATTGGGGTCGTCAGGTCTCTTGTCAGGATGCAGTTCCAAAGCCTTTGACCTGTATGCTTTTGTTATCTCTTTCTCTGAAAGCTTGGATCCTTCTTCACCAGATGGCAATCCAAGAATAACATAATGGTCAATGTCAACATCCATATCTTCTTTTTAACTGATGGAACAAGAAGGAAACAAACGAGTTAGTAACTTTCACTGCCAATCAACCTAAAAACTTTAATCTTATGTAACTCATGAACTGACATTTAATATATATAAACTTTCTTGGTGTGTGTAGTAGCAACACATAAATCCATGAAAAAAAGCAGCAAACCATGCAATAATAGAAGACCCCAACAGTTTCGGCTATTTCATATCTTCATTTTATGGGTTTCTTTATGTGCTGTGAGGAGAAAACAAGATGTGATTGCAGGCCTCGTTTATTTTTTGTTAGGAGAAAATATTGGGGCCCAATCAATGGAACAGGGAAAGAATAAAAAGGGTATAATCGCCTCTGGTGTGTAGCTCAGTTGGCAAAGGGATGGGGTGACTTTACTCAAATACATGACAGGCCTTGGTGTCCTTGAGGCACGTTTTGTGTGGGGCCAATTGGGGTTGCCGGTAATTAACCTTTTGCCCAAAAAAAGGGGTATAATCACATGCAGGGTACTAAAACGCATGCCATGGTGCGAGATGTATCTCCTTGTTCACATTAACCCCATAGTGGATATGTAAGCAAAGTGCGCGCCATGGCGTCTTGAGGCACGTTACTGCACGAGTTCTTTTGAAGAGACATTATTTGACTTTCTAATTATTATTTTGTTAAAGTTCGTCTTCTTTTCACTTTTTACATTGTTATGAACTCTAAATAAAAAAAACTAAGCTCTATGTATACATACATATATAATATATATGATATCAGTATAGAAATTTTCTTCATTTCATATAAATTTAAATTGTTCAATTCATTGGGTAATAGCATAAAACGTATGTGTGTATATATGTATTTATATATATATACATATAAATATGATATACAGACTTTCACCTTAAGTCACCCCTGCCACACCACACCTCATGCTATTTAGAACCTTGATTACATGCCATAACTGAAACATTAGTGGCAGATGGAAGTTTCTGTGGGTATGTGAGGCCAATAATATGAACCGTAAGACGTACAGATTCAAATCATATAAATAAAGATATCCACATGTCTAGGATATTTTTGTATTTCTATCTACATATTACCAACTCACTCTCAACCATTCTAAAGGGTCAACAACACCATCAATGCTCATATATAATTATTAATATTTGACCAGCAATTCAAGGGTTTGATCATAGTAACACCCTCTTCACAAAAAGGTAAGAAAATGTTGCATATAAAGACATCCCTCCCCAATCCTAACAAAGCAAAGCAACCCTGGTTCACCAAGGGAGGGGTGCTCAATTAACATGGTCAGATTTCCTCCCGTATCTACCATTTAGCTATGACTTATTCTCATCGCCTATGTCTCTATCTTTTCAACGGAAGAAGGCATGCGTCAAGAAGTTAGAATTTATCTCGTCTTTTGAGACTTTGACTTAACAAACTTATAGTAAGTTGGTAACAAAATTATTAGGATCAACTCAACTTAAAAAACGTAGAAAACCATTCTAGTTTTATAGACAGCCTTTATTAACATATTAGCAACATCCATATATATAAACTTGATTGACCATGGTGTCACCAAATACAATTTAAATAGTTTAACAATACGCTAGCTACATTAATAACTACATGGGTGAACTCATAAACCTTAGTTGAGCTAAGAAAATATGAAACTAATTGCTAACCGAATTTAACAAGATATTAAATTGATAAATCAAATATGAAAATAGAACAAGCTTAAAAGCAGGTCTGTTTACCAAAAATCTAGGTAAGCTAACAAGATAAGATGCTCTGAATTGCTAAGTAGTTAACAACTTAACATGGTCATTTGTAGAAATCGCTGTTAGGACCATGATTTGAAATCGTGGTTTGTGTTGGTAAAGTGGTGCTATAGTGGTAAAAAATAGGTTTATAAGATAATAGAAACATTTACATATACAAAGAACTTAACAAAGAACATCCAATAGAATGGAAACAAAGTGGTGTCTAAGTCCAACCTAACAAAAGACATAAAATATAGTTGCTTACTGCCCACCATTGTTTGTTGCAAAATTCAAAGACCATCCACTTAGTGACATAGGCCAGTAGCTAAACATTAACCAAAGTGGTGTCCAACCATTAACACCATTTGCAGAAAACACAGAGTTCAACTCGGAGTCTCGAATGGGAGCAGAGAAGATGCTTTGGTAAAAAACTTAGGTACTTCAGTGTTGGAGCACGAGCACAAAACAAAGTCATGAAGATGATTCGATGAACAAACAAGGTCGCGCACATGGAAGCAGGTCGACAAGTGAATTGTTGAAGTGCGGAATAAAGAACATGAATGCGTGAAAGTTTGAGCCGGAAGGGTGGAATGGCCGAATTGGAAACCTTATAGTGGAATGGGAAACCTAATAATTGTTGTCGTCACAGGCCACCACCCAAACAGAATCCCAAAAAACCCGCTAAATAAGAAAACAGCCCATACAAAGAAATAATGGTAATCTTGTCAACTATTTTGGGTTCAACTGCAGTCAAATAGCGATAAATAGTGTCGTTATTTGCAGTACACTATTAAACCTGCTATTTGTCCACTACTACTTCTCTAACCTCCGTGAACCGCTATTGCACCCCTATATCGCCGTGAACCGCTATTGCACCCCTATATCGCCNCCGTGAACCGCTATTGCACCCCTATATCGCCGTGAACCGCTATTGCACCCCTATATCGCCACAATTGACTGCCCAGCTGAATTGAATAAGAGGCTCTGTCTGGAATAATTGTTGACTAAGGGGGTGTTCGGTAGAAACTGAATGATTTGATGCAGAATAATTAGGTCGTCAACATGATTAAGAGACGTTGTATGATTTAGTGCAAAATGAAAAATGATTGTTTGGTAAATGTACTGAACAAACAGTCTGAATGACTAAAAATTACTATTTTACCTTTCTGTATGATTTAGTACCGAATAAAATATAAATTGTCTGGTAAATGTTCAGAATTAAACCATTACCCTGCAACGTAATACATGGATTTTGAGGACGAATTTGTGTTCCTTAAGATTATCTATTAGTGTTGGAAGTACAAATTTTCATCGAAATGGAAACAAACAAATTCATGGTTATTATTTGCTTAAATGTCGAGGGTTCCTCTTCGTTTTGAACGAAAGAACAAAACAAACAATGTAGAAACAACAATCAAACCATCAAAACAACAAAGAACGATCATGTTGAACACAGGAAATCAAGCAGAAGGGAATCCACGATGTCAGAAGAGGACTCAATGAAAAACCTACAGACGAGAGAAGTAAAAAGAACTCATCGCTATCAAGCCAAAATAGAAACGAGATATCGAAACAGAAAACTAGTAACCAAATCATTTAACATAAACCAAATGCCAAACCACCTAATGAAACATATCACCAAAAGTTTTAAAGCAAACACATATCTGTTGTCAACACTCAAGATATACCAAAAGGTCACGAAAACCTCGACATTTAAGACAATTCTATGCTCCTAAATGTTCAAGAGATAACAACTACCATACAGATAAAGTCTTATTTAAATTTTAACATTCAAAACCATACTGGAAAAACCATCTGCAGCACATACTTAAAACACATTAATTTTGAAGAGGTCATGTACATGCTTATAAGTGATAGAATGTATGGTTGTTTGATCTATACATTGAATCTCCCTTGCATTTCGATTCGAACCAGCCCCAACAACCAAGTGCCTCCCTAGCTACCTTGTCCCCAACCATCATAAGGCAGCAATATCATTCTTTTTTGCATCCACCTTTAAACTTTTTTGGGGGGATTCTTTAACTCTATCAATAGAATTCAATCTCTGCTGCAAAGCTCTAGCCTTGAACTTAGTAGCAACCCTTTTACAATTTCTTTTAAGCATTTCATCAAACAGGTAGTATACAAATCTTGAAGTACACATTTGATACAAAGAACACCCAATCAAACCCAAATCAGAAGTGAAGATAAGTAGACGAGTGGTTCTGGTTTTCAAATTGATGCCAATTTGTGCTCATGAAAATGGTACCAAGCAAACCCAAATCAGAAGTGATGACAAACAAGTTGAAAAAGGGTAACATGATTTCGATGAGTAGCAGAGTAGAGCAACGAAGAACAGATAGTTTTCGTGTGATGGCAGGAGAAGAGATGGAGTGAGACGAGGGTAACCGCGGAAATGTGGTGTCTCCGAATGATACGCTTGTGCCCTTGAGAATGAACAGTCCATAGGTTTTTAGAACGATTAAGAGATCACTCAAAATTTACTAAACATGTTTAACATCTTAGCGATTCAAAGTTAAGCTCTGAATAGCATCATTCAGATGCAAACAAATAGCCCCTAAAAATTGTTGTTTACCAAGTATTCTATAGTAAGCGCATAACAACAAAAAGTTACCATTTTAACTCTCTACATGATTAAATGTTGAATAACATATGACGTTTTATATAATTAAGTGCTAATGATAGAAAGTTAAAGAAAATAATATAATATATTTAGACAAGAAAATATATTGAAATTCATTCCTAAATTAATACAAGTAGAATCTCAAACATAATTGAAATTGTTTTCCATCTTTTTCCACACCTTTTTATGCCAATCACCTTCTAAAATTATTGAACTTTGATCTAAATAGATTAACACATGAGCTAACATTGTAGCCATCAAGAGTATCATGTCCCCAAACCAATCTGTCTTTATAGACATTTTAGCCTCACGTTTCTAACGCATCATGATCATTTTCATCTCATTGATTCAAGTTTCTATTGAAGCTCAAGTTGCAACTAGTAATACCCCCCCCCCCCCTTTCTTCTGCAATATAGGCATCTCCTTAACTTCTATTTTTTGTCATATTTTTTGTCATAGGTCATTGTGTCCTCCCAATTGTCAACCATTTCCAACCAACGATATTAGTCATACCTTTTTTCCAATTCCATAGATTGCCCTCCGAACATATGAAGATTTGGAAAGCAATATGTTCTCCACATGACAAATATTGCACTGTTCAGCTCCTCAATTTGATGGTCATTGTGACTTTCCATAATGACGATTGACTTGAGTTGAATTAATCACACCAATTACCATATCTCGTGCCTAAATCAGTGATTTCCAAGCGTCCTGGTGACTTGTTAAAGCAAACTTTTGACCATGCCTATCTACAGAGCTTCCTTATTTTATCAGAATTGACTCCATAAGAAGTAGCTCCTGCTGGCTCAGCAGTCCAGAACCAATTCTTGCCTAGAAGATATGTAGTAATTCTAGTCATACATCCCATACTATAAAATGCTTGGAAGATCAATAATTGCACGGGTTTGCTTGAGAAATAGAAAGGCCTTTGACTAGGATTATAGAAAAGTTAAATGCTTTTTTATATTTATTTATTGTTGTTCTTGTTATCTACCTGGTTTTCTTTCCTACACAAAAACGTGGCTTCTGTCTTATATTAAAGAAAAGAAGTTGAGAATTGAGTTGCACCATAAGTAGACGAATTTTTTGACATACTTTTTTTGTTATTTCATACCGTCTAGGCCATCACCGAACAAGCTTTAACAAGGCAGGGTTCTAATTCATTCCAATTCTTTACACACTTTTCTGGTGATTTTGAAAATGCTCATATAATGCAAGGAAGGACCCACTAAGACCAAGTTAACAAGAGCCAACCTACCATCGAAAGATATATGCCTCCACATCGAGGAACTCATTTTGTTTCTAATTATGTTTATGACCGTACACATGTTGACACCAATTTAGGAATCACCCCCTATGGAGTTCTCTAGATAGAACAAAGGTCTTGAGTGCACTTGACATCACAAATGAACATCCAAAAATCCTACCTCCAAGTTTTTGATATTAATTCCAAAAAAAATAGTTAATTTAGTGTAATTAGCCCTTAAACATGAGATTTTACCAAAGAATTCCAAGAGTCTAGCTACTCTGATGATGACTGAAGAAAATATATACCATTATCAGCAAAAAAATTACAGAATATAACAAGTAACTGCAGGACGAGAAGTAGGCAAAAAAGAAGGGAATTATCAAGCAAGTAATAGCAGATGGCAACAATACATAGCAGTAAGAGAAGCCTGAAAAAAATGGAAAAAACTACAAGAAGATGGCTGCAATATGTAGCAGCAAGAGAAGTACCTGATGATAGAGACGACGAAAAGGGAGGTGAAACAGATGGAAACCTAATGCTCTAAGGGACGACGAGGCGTGAGAGAAATCTGAGAAAAGAGAGGCACAAAATTCAGCCAACCCAATTAAATTACTGAAACAAATTTTACCATTGATTAAGATTTATATAAACCCCCAAACTGTACAAAACCCTAATTCTCAAAATAACAAGAACAAATAAAGTTATGCATAAAAAGGAACCAGAGCAAGATCATATAAAATTCGGTTCAAGAGAATTGGAAACAGGAAGCAGAACTTACCGATCCAAAATGATAAGTGGCTGAGACCGATAAGGTATTGTAGAAGACGACGATGTCCGGTGGCGTACTTTCGTCCGGCGTCAACGGGGACTCAGGGAGGAAGAAGAGGTGGTGGTGGTGGTGATTAATGTCGAATCTGCAGGAAGAAGATGATTATCCCTCTTTTGCAGCAAAGAGATTTTGTTTTTGAGTTAATTACGAAAATCGTCCCTCAAAGTATTTCTCAATGGTTAAAATCATTCTTTCAAGAACTTATTTTGCTTTTTGGTTTGATCTTATCTTTTAATAGTTTCATTAAGAGACAATCTATGAATCGTTAAAACATGAATCTTGTTTGGCAAAAAAAAAATATCTCATAGTTTTCTTGGTTTGGCAAAAAAATATATGTATATCTCTTGGGGGTCCCTGTTCTTTTTTGATTTTCTTGGTTTTGTTTTGTTCCTTCCACCAACAGTCATTAATTTTTACTGTTAAAGGAAGGGTATTTTATTTCATTTCTATCTTATTTTCTTTTAAAGATTAAAAAATCCGTATAAATTCAACCAATAACAACACGTTGCATGTCTCATCTCTTCCCTACTCTCCTCTAACACCCTAAAATCTGGAAAGAACGATTAAATTAAAGATTTTGATAACACACCAAATAAAGGATAAATCCATTTCTGTAAATTAGTACTTAAATTATCTCGGATAGCAAATATAGATTTAACATCAACAATGATAAACCAAGTCTTATATAAGGGTCAGGTCAAGGTCGAGTGTTACTAACACTCAATAACAGTCGTTATCTCCAATGCTGAAGACGTCATCGAATAGCTAGATTCTTCTTGTGCCTCTAACTAATACTTAATTCATTACGGTGTCGCTAGTACCAAACCACAACAAGGACCTGATGCATATACCGACAAATAAAAAAGTTTAGGCTTAACGTCTAATAAGTTCAAACAGTTTTCATCATAAATGTATATAACGATAAAACCAAAAGACTATTATTAAGTATAATTTCTCACATGAAAAGTCTTTACCGTAAAATGAACATCTTTCCAAAATCTACCATGTTCGTGATGAAAACTCCAAATCAAAATAATCAATCGAGTACGAATTTAGCACCTAACACTCACTCAAAACGTGAATAAGGTTCAATGTTCAAATACTGAAACCTCAGATAAAGCTCTCGTAACACCCTCGTCCTGTGTGGCCAAGGACTGGAGATGCCACAATTAGGTTCAAAACAACTCCAAGTCAACCCGTTGGTTAAAACAGAGGGTTAATATAATTTATTAAAATATAATTACATAACTACAAATGGAGATAAAAACATGTACCAAAATATAGTCCCAAAATATAGTCCCAAAAATACACATTTATGTCATCTACATTAGTCATCAAAATCTTAACAAATGTAGATCATAATAGTGGTTATCTTCAGTCTTGTCATCTCCGTAGCTCTCATCCCAAAGTCCTAACTAAGTCATGTACCTGCCAAAGACAAAGAAAATCTCAGTTGAGATTACTGTTCAATGAACGGATAATAGTAACTAAACAATGAATATGAGATAACAAGTTCAAAAGAAATACATAACTTTAAGTGATAATCCAGATGTAGGAGGTTTTTAAAAGAAAGTCAAGCCAAACATATGCCTTGAAGGCATGTCAAAGGTTCGAAGATCAAACCACATCATGGGGACACATTGTTCCAAATGATGATCAGTCCGTTCAGGCATGAGTAAGAAAATGGATGCGAGCACAACACAACAATCCTCTTTGTGGATTTAACCACGGTCACAACTTATTCTCAAATAACGATTTCTAGGATCGATCCATACACCCTCTATTTGATCAGTACCTAGTTAAGTCTATTTTAAGGGCTATATATAAATGATGACACCATGATAGTTATAGTCATCATGGAAACATCTCAATACTGATGGCTCCAATATCGAGTCTATAGTAAAGGGTTCAAAATAGATTCAATCTAACAAGTCAAGTGATCCATGTGCCAAATCAGAATTTAATTCATATTTCAAAATGAAACAACTCAATAACATTTAACAAGCACAGTGAGAATTTGAAACCAATATGTTTGAAACTAATCATAATTTATCTGGATTAAAAAGGCTTACGTAAATGGCTACCCCTGTAGCAAGTGAGGTATAATATATGTACCTGAATAGAAGATGACAGAGATACCATGATCGAATGCATTTGGTGTTGATACAAAGTCACCTTTAGGTAAAACAATAATTCATTACCACTTTAATAACCAACAATATTTACTTGAGAAAATAAGACTTGAACCATTGTTTCTACTCCTTATTATCTCTAGAGTAGTCCTAGATATATTTGGGTTTGATGGGTATAAGCTTCTCATATGAATTTTACAAAAACAACATGAAACTCTCGAGTTCCATTTGACCACTTATGGAAACTCAAAATTTTGAGCCATTTCAAGCCAAAATCTGGTCTTTGCAAACCACAAAGATATAGCAGACACTTCAAGCGTTCCAAAGGTATATTAAATATCTCATTTGGACTAACCAATGATTTTATATGAATTTTATAAACAAGCTGTAACTGTTAATTCTCCCCTGCACAACACCGAATTTTACAACTAAAATCAATTGAGTTTCATTCAATTCAATTTGCTAATAACACCAATGTTTATTTTCATCTTAATAGACCTTCTAAGCATAAAATCAATACTCTTTAACTTCGTGTTTTCATACCAAGAGTTTAACATACCTTGGTTCCAATGGTGATCTCAATCTTCTCATAATTTTAAATGTAAAACAGAATTTCAAACCCAAGGATTGATCAATGACCTAAATAAGAATTTCAACTTGGAAGGAGAAGAAATTATACACATGCATTTGAGTTTTTTTGAGTTTTAACCTTCCCAACTTCATAATTTAATGATTTCTTGGTTTGAGTTAGCTTCATCAATGGGAATTCTTGAAGAGAGAAGAGAAAAAAGATTATTAGAAATAAGGTTAAAATGAATTTCATGAATTTAGGGAACATTTTTTCAATATTTTTCATTTGGACCCCTCAAGTCTAGTTTTTCAACTTTGTGCCAGTGCCATAATAGTATTTACTTGATATTTTAAGTTAGTTTTAGTTTCATTTTGTAAACTTGTGGCCCTTTGTATGGTATTGCATCAGAAAATTAGTCTGAGGTTCAAGTTCGTTAAGCATAGGGTATAAACATATTATGCACAGTTCTACCTAAAGTTCACTTAACACAACTTGTATGAGTTAACTAAACACAGGTGTTGTAGCTCTATTATCCTAATAAATACCAAAATATAGTTAAGGCTAAAAAACTCAAAATCATAAATTATGGATAACACTTCATTCTTAAAATGTCACTGAAAACATGGATAAAACTCAATATCTAAAATCATACAATGACGGGGGAGACCTGTTTCCATTGATAGTGGCGTAACATAAAGTAAGCCATGTTTTCAACGTTATCGAATAGCGCCCTAAGATCACGATCCTGGTGTCTAACTCCTCTCA
Organism: Cynara cardunculus var. scolymus; assembly: GCF_001531365.2. NCBI lineage: Eukaryota > Viridiplantae > Streptophyta > Magnoliopsida > Asterales > Asteraceae > Cynara > Cynara cardunculus. Next base: position 39,241,050 of record NC_037539.1, read on the forward strand.
AGTTTCCACCATTACCTTAGGTCCTAGAGCCCGACCCATACGAGTTCATCTCTACAATACCCCAACCTTAATGTCTACTTACACACCATAAAGATACACATATAAGCCAATGATCTTGGGGCCCGAATCTACATAAGTTCATCCCGAAAATACCCTCGATGACTTAGTGTCAACCCTACTTGATCAAAGCCTCAATACAAGGGTTCTAGAGTCCGACTCAACACGATAGCACCTCTGCAATACCCACAGTCCCGGTGTTGGAATTTCTATTTCACTTATATCTGTCCTTTCATAAGATGTGAGATGTGTTGATGGACCAGAAGGGTTTGTTGGTACATAGAGAAGAAGATGAATAGGGTTCAATGTTTCAGTATATGAGGTGATAGGTACAAACCTGGAGGATTTGGCGACCTTAGATGGACTGATTGCCTTGAGTACGATGGCAAGGTTGTCTTCAGCCACTCCTTTGCCTTTATCCTTGGAGTACTAGTTCCCTGAAGCTGAAGGTCTCTCCCCTAGGAAGCCGGTTCTCGAATGGAGATTCCCTTCAATGCTAGTTGTCTTGGGATGACTTAAATGCAAAAGTCATCATTGTCGTTGTCATATTCATCATCATCACCAAGATCATTGTCAGCATTAGTAATTTGAGGTTAAGCATCCTCATCTTCATTATCGTCTTCATCATCATCCTTATCACAAGCATTTGGCAATGCAGAGGTGGAGGGATGGTCTTCATGATCAGTAGGAGCGATCACGACATCATCTTCATCAATGGCATCTTCAGCGGTAGGGATCAGAGCATCTGCATGAGGGATCAAAGCAGTAGCATCGTCAGCAATTTCCTCATCAGCATCAATTTTTTCTTCCTCTTAATCTTTCTCCCCCTCTTGTCATTATCAAGACTAGAGGAGAGGTCTTCTAGCTTGTGCTCTAGGTAGGAAAGAGTTTAAGTCTAGAGAATGTTGAAAGCAGCGACCTAATCCAGCTGTTTATAGATATGTAACTTACTTAAAGTATTAGTAATCATAAGTATTAATTATGATTTATTCCATTACTAACCCATTATATCTTCTCCACCCTCATCTTATCACCGCTTCCCTTTATTAAAATATATAGCTTTTAATTAATCCTTATATAATTTGGACATGGACACAAACTCTGGCGAATTTTTGGCCATTCTCGATACCATTCCCTCAAATATCTCTAGTACCATGTTCCGCAATCATAGTACTCTCCAATTGTGTCTCTATGGTATACATTTCATAGTCTCACACCCAAAGGTCTAAGAGTGATTACACATATCCCTCTTATAATGTCCAATTAGATGGGTGGCCTAATCACCAACCCCATACCCATCACATATAGTATATGACCCTTTGCTATCATGTAGGTCTTTTTTCATCACAAATGAATTCCCCATTTACCATATTGAACATCCTGACGAATCTTGTCTCTAAGAGTCATAACCTTTTTTAATACCCTAATTGACATTGGCCTCATGCTCAACTCTAAATCACTTATATCTCTCCCCAGGAGCACCATTATGGTCATAAATGTTTGTCAGATGTTTCCTATCAACCTTACAAGTGCTTCATTTCCTAAACTCAAAGTTTTCCATACCTATAACCACATATGTTGAGCACCACCTCAACTAACTTAATTTATAGTCCTTCGACGATTCACTAATCCATGGGATAATCCCTCATCTAACCATACCTTACATGGACCATCCATTCCTATCCTATTTCCTAAAAAGGAAATACAATACGTCACCAATAACTCGATCGTGAGTTTTCATAATAGCAAATTACTCCAATAAGAATCTTATGTTGCATTCGTATTCTTAATCTCATGATTTAAGCTTGGTTGACACATATCCTATTTTGCTTATACCATTTCCCTTTTATAAAAAATAAAAAAATAAAAAAATAAAAAAAAAACTTATATACTGTTTGACCCCTTCACTTAATTAAAGTCTAGGCTAATAGTAACCTACCTCACCCAATTTGCATCCCCTTAATACCCTCTTAGTTTAAGCTTAGGCTATCACTAACTTAATTTCCTTAAACTAAGGCTCTTTTACCAACTTGTAACACCCCATTTTTTTTGCCAAATGAAATGTTATGTCATCCAAAGTACATCATTTAACACTCCAATAATTAAAACCAAAGCGTCTACCAACGAAAGTCTAAACACCATAAATAACAAAATTGTAAAAGTTAACCCGTTCTATACCGGGTCACAAAAAAAACAACCCAACCGAACCCCAAATATTTAAATAAAAACACCTCATTAAATAAATATTAAAATTCTAAGCGAGTCCTTTGACTTTGTCAACTACATAACCTCTGGCTCCTGAGATGTATACTATAGTAAGCTAAATAGCTTAGTGAGTCCACGGTTTACATGTAAGCACAATACACATAATGACTGTACAAATGTCAACAAAAGAGTGCCATGCATTTTTTATCGAAAATACCACCCCGACGAGATCTCTTAACTCCACTTGTTAGGTAGGGACATGCCATGTCACAGGCATTTGCTGAGCGTGTAGGTTCACAAAGAACTAATCGCCCATCATGGGTCGTGTCTCCCCTTAGTGTGACATAAGCCGATATCCCATACCCCGGTCAACGCACCATGTTAACCCGAACCCCAAACCATATGCATGTGATTTATGTATAATAAATGTAACATAATTTAGCATGCATGCACCATAATTTAAAACCATATGCATGTAATTCACCAATTATAAATAACATGTAATTAACACCTTAACAAACATACATATAATACCACACCTCATACATGTAAAAATAGTTTGTATGTATGTATACATCCCAGTGAAATCTCGTGAAAGACTCACCTGATACTGTAGGTTCGTTAAAAGTTTGCTCTAAATGACAACTTTAACACCGCATATCACTACCGAAAACGAGCCAAAACTTCGCGCTTCGAGACTTCTCCTCGTGGCACCATTTGTTAGTTTTCCAACACCAAAATCTTCCAAAATGCCGACAATGAAACCTGCCTCCAAGGATCCGGCCGACCCCATGTATATATAGTCGGATTTCCCCAAAAATTATGGAAGGAGAATCTCCATTAATGCCATTAATCCCTTCCATTTTTTATCTCTTGAAAGTTGGCAAAACAGGCCCCTTATGACTATCTTTTTCATAATTTGGCCCAGAATTTGAATTACTTCCATATTCACTTTAATAATTTTTTTAAAATGATTATTCTCTCCATTGATACCCACTAAAAATAAAAGATTCACCATACACATATTAATATTTTTATTTAATATCCTTCAAAAATAAAAATCCTCAATAAAATAATACCCTAAAAATTATTCTATTAATATTCAAAATTCACTAAAAATTCGACTGTTACATAAGCCTCCAAAATTTAGGCCAAACTAGGCTTTGAGGCTTGGGTCGATCTAGGCTTTGGGCTCATTAGGCTCGGGTTTTAGGCCTAGGTTATTTTGTGCATCTCTAGTATAGAATCTAACACTAATATAAATTTGGTTATTATGACAAGAAATTGACCAAAATAGCCATCCCTCTCACATAAATAGGTCTCTTAGCCATTCATCTCCTTGATTTACCCAAATGTCACTACCTATGCAAGTCTCACATCCCCTACTTCCTGACCTAGCTGAGATACAAAAAAAATTCAAATTCAACCTAGATTAACAGCTGATACTGTTGCACTTGCGAACCTGGCCATCGATTGTGGACCTGGGTTGAATATGATTTTTTTGTCTTTTAGTTAAGTCCACAAGTGGAGAAGGTGAGACTTGAGTAGGTAATGACATTTAGGTAAATCAGGGAGAGAAATGAATAAGAGGCTAATTTAGGAGGGAGAAATGGCTATTTTGGCCAATTTCCATTTTATGACCAAATCCATAAGAATTTGCATCCGTGGAAGTTTCTTTTATAATAAATGAAGATAAATAATAAATTTGTAATTTTTGATATACCTTATGGACCAAATTCGTAATTTACTCTTATTTTAATAACATATTGGACCACTTTAAGCCCAAAGTTTTTAGGAGTCTTGTTGAAGGATTTAATGCATGCAATCGGTTTCAATAGTTTTGAGTTGACGCAGACGTTGTTGCCATTAGAACAATAACTAGCTCGAAGCTATTGGAACCCTTACTGAAGCAAAGAATCATCGAATCCGTAATCATATTATAATAATTATATTATATTAAAATATTTATTATAGATTTATATAGTTGGGGTATTATAGATATCAAAACCCATCATTGAGATCCGCCGATGAAGCACCCCGACCGCTGAGAACATGGAGACTTTCATCCTTTACACCCATAACCACTTGTCATTCTCCTCAATGGATGGTACTTCTTCTCCTCCATTTAAGTACCTTTTCGTAAACCACAATCGTCTTTCTCCTCCATAACCACCGCCGCTTTCACGACCCACCTCCAATCTGAAACAGAACCCCCTCTTTCTCCTTTTAACGTTTTCCATATCTATTCAAGACATTATATAACTCTCTGTCTCATAAATCTCAAGCACCAATAGAAACTACAAGCGACTCATGAATCAACTCAGACAAGTTGCGATCTGTTTCAGAGTACAACACATATTGGCAACCTATCAATGGTATTTTGTGCAGATAAATGGTCCCTACGACCCATTCTTAGGAGTGTAAGTAAATGGGAGAATTAGAAGAGCTCGTCGGACGTGTCATGGAGTTGAGATTTGTTATACCAAATATCCCGAACAAAAGTAGAACTCCTTAATGAAAATACGAAAGCATTCATCATTTTGGCGCTTTCTAAGTGAAGCAAACATAACAAGGGAACAAACGAGATTTTGAAGAGGGTGAGGCTCCAGATCTATTTTTGAACATGTAAGGAAACAAAAGTCAGTTTTTCATGGCGGGAAATGGAGAAGGAATGTGATGGAGACGAAGAGAGACGTTACGTATGGATGGATACATGACACTCCCAAATTGGGTCGTTTGTAATTAATTGATAAAAAACGAAAATACCCTTATGTATCAAAATTTATAACAGAGTTAGGTCGAGGGACCCAATTCGTAATAAAATTGAAACAACAATGATGATAGTAATTAATTAGTTTGGGGACCCAATTCATAATTTTGATATAACCACAGGGACCAAATCTGTAATTTACTTATTAATCTATTTCCAACTGTTATTAGATGCGCCGGACAGATCACACGGAGGGGGCTGGCCGCAAAATCCCGCACACTTCAAAAAGGTTACCGTCGGTGGTTTCCATTCAATCTCCAATCAGTTCCCATAGTTTCCTCCTCAGATTCAACATATTTCTTCATTTCATATTCAAATCTATCTCTGTAAACACTTCGAAGCATTGAGGACATACCGGAAGATCCAATTTCATAGCAGTAAGGTAATATTACTGAAGCTCTACTGATTTCAAGCTTTTTCTTCTTTGATTTACCTTGCCCAATAAAGTGTCTAATGTTTTGTCCTTGAAAATATTTGTAGATCTTGTGCTGAATGAATTTGCGGTTCGTTTGATCCGTTGATGTTGAATGCAGTAGAGCTCTAAGCATGGAGAACGATGTTCACCGGTCCGTGTCTTTACGGGCGAGCCGTAGGCCTGATCGTTTTTATAATAACTTCGAAATGAAAGGTAATCTATGAAAACTAAATTCCTGTTGTTATCTAGTCAGTAATCGTAAATTTCCTCACGAATTTCGATGTCTTCTTCGAAATTAACTTGTAGAGTGACCAGAACTGAGCTAGAAACTGAAATGGACATGGATGGTTTCTTACCTAACCTATCATATTCACTTCTAGCACTGATCATTCAATTTAATGAAGTTGGCACCAATTTTACTTCAGTAATATTGGATTCAACATGAAATGTGAAGTTTATCATTAATTGGAGCTAACAAAAATACCAACACTAATATGAAGTAAGTTTAGCCTTTTTTGTTAACCAAAAGCTGATGTTTGAAGTTGGAGGCATCGTAAAATGATATTTATTTGAATAGCAGATAGAAGTTGATAGTAGTGTGTTAAGTGGGTGCTTATTTCATGCAACTCTAAGTGCAAGCATACATATATGGCAACTTAGACACTTGGCATGTAATGTTCACTCTCATGCTTTCTGAGGTTTATATTAATTAAGGTGTTTTGTACAAGAGTTGGCTGGAATTTGATGTGAACTTTAGAGGCAAATGTCATTGGAATGGATGGTGATGCACTATAAATTATTTGGGATGTGGAATTAAGTGATAGAAGTTAACGAGTGGGTCATCATGTTTCGGCACATCTTCTGATTAAACCTTTAGGCTAAACTTCCATGTCAATTACAGACTTGAGCAGTGCAACAAATGAGTGCAATTGGTTTTATGGTATTACTATGTAATGCATCAGGGAATCAGAGGATTAAGATATTCAGATTATTAAGATTGTGATTTTAGTGTTTTTAGCACACACACATTAAAATGATATTGTTATGACTAGTGATGGTGTTTGCAACTTCTGATAGGTGCTGATGGTTTCTTCGACGACAAATCATCCTCAGACTACCCTATTAAAGTTATCTGGAAAAGGGGATTTGTTCGTTTGCTTTTAGTGGGTGGCATTCTATGGATGATGCTCATTCTAGCTGTACTATTATTTCATATATGGAGTTGTCAATCTTCACTTGTTTTCCTTTCAGGTACTGGAACTGTTTGCAAGCAATTTTTTTTTTATTTCCCTTTCATGTTTCAGAAGGCTGTTTTACTAGATATATTTTATGAAGTTCATTATTGCACGTATTTCTCTTCTTGTAGTAATTCACTGGCAGTTTCCATTGTCCATCCTTTACCTGCATACCACTATTGACTCAACTACTCAAAGAAGGATGTAATCACATAATTGTATGAATCTAGCAACAGTATTACTTTTAAGTGCTCTGTTCTTTTAGTTATTGTTTTTCGTAATTTAGGTTCATGTAATGAAACTAAACTCTTTGTGATGTTTGCTTTTTGGTGATGTGTACCGCTCAATCTCATGTATTGGATCCAATGAGTTGGACTGCCTTTACGTGAACAATTGTTCAACTTTCAACATTCAAATAATGATTTAATACTGAGTTAAAGCAAATAGAAGAGTATCAATCTCAATATTGGCAGCTCATTCTTGTTGATGTCAATTGGGACACACACACATATATACTCTAGAAATGAGCTCTTATATCTTTTTCCTAGCAACCTTTTATTTTAGTTTAATATTTTGTCCAGGTACATAATTTATTCTTCTTCCTGGCCTGATGGTATGGCTGCATGAATGTTCATCTTGCTTTTCCCACGTCGTTTTGAGTGTAATTCTTTTGGAAAAAAGTTTATGAAAAGGAAAAGCTAGTTGCTATTCTTGTTTGACTTTTAAATTTCATGCTAAATGTAACTTAGATGGGCACAGGAACTAAAAGATCTAATTCACTAAATAATGAAATTAAAATAGCATAATACTTCTGCTCAATTTCTATCAGAACGGGCATTACATTATGCCACTGGGAATGGAACAATTTTGATTACTTTGGGAGAACTCTTGCATTATATCTTAGCAGCTGCTAGAAAGTCCTGGGAGCAAATTCTAGCTTACTAAACATAAGATAAAAGCAAGTTATCAAGGAGAGAAAAGTTCTACTGCTCTGAGAGGGTTTTAATAATCGGGTTAGGTAATGTTGGCATAGGTTTTCTCCAACTAAAACTCTAAAAGGTTAAAACTTTACTGGTTTGTACGTTGTATGCTAATTGGTTGCAATTTTATATAACTGATCTATCATACTTTTTCTTTTGCTACTGTACAGCTATCTGTAACAAAGACAGCACAGTCTTTCACATGCTACACAACATGGGGATGGTAACACCACCACATCGTAAGGCTGCTACACAATATCTTCTTTGAAAACTGTTAATCATCAGAGTGAGCTTGATATACTTCTGTAATATGTGTTAGGCTGTTCTATTCCCCTGGCTAATGACCCAGAAAAAATAGTTATTCCAGAGAAAAGATCTCCTTCAAAGTTTGTTCAAAGTTTATCCTACTTTGAGGAGGATGATGCAAACACAAATGGATCAGAGTCTTCTCCACTATTTGGAGGGCATCAAAGCTGGAAACAGAGAGAGGAGAGTTTTAAGCTAAAATCAAGCATGATGGTAAATAATCTGTCTAATTTTTGTTGTTCATTTGCTCATAGGTGGTGTTTATATAGTGTTGAAATCCTGTTTGGACATAAGCTCACAATGAACATTCAGCCCCTACACCATGAACAAAAACATGTGTTTATTCCTTGTTACTAGTTTTTCCTATTGATCTAGCTGCATAATGGTGGAAATCACGTTGAAGGCCTTTGCATTAGTGCCAATCTGGTATACAAGGAATGGAAGCTATACTATTTCTGAGATTAACCATAGTTCTTGACTACCTCAGGATGAGAATGCTTTTTCCTCTCAATTTTCATAGGTTGAGGGCAAATGGACAATGAGACACTGCCATATATTTGAAATTGGACAAAAAGTACTCACTTTCCTCCATCTAGTATATGTTACATGAAGTTTACAGGTCCTCTCCGTAAGTCATTTATCTTGATACAAAGGCCTCTCCCTGTTTTGTGATCTCTGAGTCTCACCCCTTTCACCAATGAGAAATATAAACAAAAGATGCCCTATATAGAGTTAAGCTAGTTTAGTGGCAGTTGAGTGCAACTATAGAAGACCACTTTGGAATCATGAACATGAATAATTAAGTTATGATTTTTACACGTGAGAAGTTTGAAGGATGCTTTCAGTCTAATTGAAGGTTTCTTTTGGTCCTGGAATGGTAATGACTAACACAAAAAGTGTTTGTAGAAAGGGGGGTTTGAATACAAACACAACAAATTTTCACTTTTTAATTCTATATAAAAACAAAGAATTACAAATTTGTTGCAGAAGCTAGGGAGGTAAGACCTGATCCTAAACAATCTGGCTGGTGATAGATTTGCTAATGAGTGAAAGAAGAAGGTACTCTTTCAGATCTGAATAACTACTATAGTCTTTAGATGTTGACGCCGAATTTGCCTAAGAAACTGTCACTCATAAATTCTTATCAAAACGAGTGAGTTGCAACATTTGGCAAAGGTCGCCTTTTATAGCTACCACTGCATTAATGTCTTCATATGATTTGCTGATCAATGCATGCTTTTACTCTTCATTTCAGCCTTTTGAGTTTGATGCAGACGTTTGTTGACACAACCCATCCTTCTATATGAAGAGAGAATAGTAAAGAAAGTATGGTACTAATAAAATAGTACTTTTGAACTTACTTAGTTAGACTACTGAGCATGTTCCTGTACCAGGACGAGTTGATGAGGCAAACTTGTTAATTAAGTTTGCACTCAAAAAATTGGCTCACCGTAAATATTTTTTGTCAATCTATTTTTGACTCTATCTCGTACTCATCTTCAATCGGCTATATGACAATCCAATCCGCTTTGATGACTTGGCTTCACTTCAACTAGTCTTCAATTCTGTTGAAGGCGTTGTGGATTTGGATCAATACAATTAAATATAATAAGACTTGTACAATTAAAAACATATTCTATTTTTCTCTCTGAAAACTAAGTTATATTTTGGATTCCAGCAACATTATAAAACATTTGGATCCTAAAAGGACTTGGGATCGGAATCATGATTCAGAGTTGGTTAGATTCCAGATCCTTCATGCTTTCGGATTTTACTAGGAATAAATTCGATTGATCATATCCAGATATGTATCACAATCCGGATTTTGGAGTTTATCGAATTTAGGTTGTATCTGGTGGTGAAATCGGATTTTAACACAACATAAAGAATATTTCTAAGTGTTGGATCAGATGTATTGGTGTTATTATCAAATCAAATGGTTGAGATCAATAGTTTCATTGTCGTTTTGTTTGTAAATGGGTGTTTGTCATGGAGAAAATTATAGTAATCCTAAACCAAGTCCTTGTAAAAATCAACTTGCCCAAACAAAACAAAGATTGAAACCTTGATCTAAAAGAATCAAAATTTATGAACAAAGGTTTGGTTAAACTAAACCAAACCAAACCAAACGAGCCTAGTATATTCCACCTGGAACTGGGGTATGGGGGCATGATCGAGGCAGACCTGACCTCTACCTAGAGTAGTGTGGTTGTTTCAGTGAAGACCCCTGACTCGTGAAAAGTGTGCGAGAAAAGAAAGGCAAATAAGATAAATTTGAAAAGTTGGTTATTAGTAAGCAATAACATTCAAATAGAGAAGCATGTACAAGAAAGAAAGGTTAAGGAAACACACACGTAGTCTAACTTAGAGCTTTGGTAACCTAACTGCTAACTCATGTCTATATCTCTAGCTCCTTTCCTCGTGTCTGCACTAGCTAGAGATCCTCACCGCTAGGCTGCCAGTCTAGTATTGCATCTCCAAGAACTCCCACTGAAGGTCGTGTCGTTGAAAATGATTAAAGCCGCCATGTCCAAACTTTGTTGATCATCCCATGTCCTCCTTGGCCTACCCCTCCTCCTTGCCCCCTCGACCGTCACACTTTGTATCTTCCTCAGTAGAGAGGCCATCTGTCTTCTACGAATGTGACCGAACCATCGCAATCTTCCTTCCCTTAACTTATCCATAAGTGGCGCAATTACCAACACTGCTCGGAAGATCTCTATCAAACATGGTTCTACCACAGGTCCATCGAAGCATCCTCATTTCAGTGACTTCGATCTTCCTCTCATGGGCCTTCCTTATAGCCCAATGCTCGACCCATACAACATAGTTTGTCCGATGGTACCTTGTAAATTTGCCCTTCAGTTTTAGCAAGTCCTTTTTTGTCGCACAACACCCCCATGAAAGTTCTCAACTTTAGCCACCATGTCTTGATGTGATGTTACATGTCACCCTCGACCTCACCCCCTTTTGAATCATGATGCTTGAAACTATCCTCTTGGGGTACCCTTTGCCTCCAATGTTGATCTCCACCCCTCGTCCATACACTCCTCCATGAAATTGCACCATAAGTATTGGGTCATAGAGCGGCTATTGCATAGGCCTTGTGTTTCCAGTACAACCTTCTACTGCTCCAACCTCTCGTTCACCTTTTCCTTTGACTTCGCTAGAAGCAGAATGTCGTCCCTCGTCCGTGAATAACATACATCATGGGGCGCTCTCTCCGGATGCCTCAGGAAATCTCAGCCAACATTGCAATAGATAGGAACGAAATGCTCCACTCTCCTGAGCCACAATGAAATACTCCATCTCACCCACTGAGTTCCTCACACAAATCATCAATCGTCCATACATGTCTTGAATCGCCCTAACTTACTTCCATGGTACCCTCTCTTCTCCAGATTTTTCTAAATCACGTCCAGCCATACACTATAAGCCTTCTCCATTAGAATTACTTAAGTGATCACGGAACCTGTAGACAACTTATATGACAGCTCCATACCACTTACCACTTTCCAATTCCATCCGGTATGGAGCCACCTTCTTCACCTGGCATGCCCCTCTATGAACACCATGTTTAAGTCCCTACTATGTTCTCTATACCAACACAAAGTTAGAACCCAGAAATTTAAAAAAAAAAAACTCGCCAAAATAAGTCTGAAAATTCCAGATTCAAATCCTAAACGTAAATGAGCCAAAAAGTGAAAACCAAACCAAGAAAAATCGATTTTAAGCCCTAAAAAAACGAGAACCCAAACAGAAATCAGAAAGTACTTCGTATTCTGACTGAGACAATGGTCAATGATGATGGTAAATGTGGGCTTTGCATTAAGGAGGTGAGACTGGAGTTTTTTTTTTTTTTTTTTTTTTTTGGGGGGGGGGGGGGTTAAGGGAGTGGGGCGAAATAAAATGCAACATGGGAGCTGAAGTTTAAGATAGAACATAAAGAGGGTATTACCCAATGGGTCAACCTACCAAATCTGACTCGTGACCCATCCTTGAAAAGCTAATGCATTTCAACCTGCCCATTTTGACCCTAACCCATTTTAATCCGCTACCAAACCTGTACATTTTGCCACCTCTAATACGTATAAGAGGTTTCAGATTACCAACAAAACATGTTCATTTTGTGGAGCTGATTACATTCGTAGATATAGAGAGATGAGAGTTCTTTAAGAATGACATAGACCAAAGCTCAATTTGCAGTGCACATCAATCGAACTTGCAGACACAATATATGCATGGCCAAATAGTATTCAAGATTTCCCACACGATAAATAATTCTCAAGGAAGATACCTCCCCACAGACGAGCCCACGGTAGGTTCACCTACTGGGCCCTACGTCCTGTGTGTGACAAGTTCGCTTCTGTATAAAACATATATAATGTCAGATACCTAAACTGTTACTTTATCTTTTATGTATATATAAAGTAGCCTATCAGATTCCATTCTTCTTCTCTTGTTAATCAGGTACATTGTGGCTTTATGCGAAATGGTGGTGCAGATATGTCTCCCAAAGATATTGATTATGTTAAGAGGTGTAAGTTTGTGGTTGCATCTGGAATATTTGATGGATATGATGCACCTCATCAGCCTTCAAATGTAAGCCTGCGATCCAGGAAACTCTTCTGTTTTCTTATGGTGGTGGATGAGATTTCTCTAGAATTTATCAAGCAAAATGTTACTGTCAGAGAGGACGGTGATAAGGGACAATGGGTAGGTATCTGGCGCCTTATTCTGCTTAAGAATCCACCATATGATGAGCCTAGAAGGAATGGGAAGGTTCCTAAGATATTGACACATAGGCTCTTTCCTCAAGCACTCTATAGCATCTGGATTGATGGGAAAATGGAGCTAATTGTTGATCCATTACTTATGTTGGAAAGGTATGGACTTATATTACGAGCATTTCAGATGTGGTTCTCCTTTATACTTGTTCATTGTCTTTAACAACTGAATAGTAGCATATGAAACAACAAATCTGTTGAATCATTGCTAAAATTGACCACCTTGATTAGGTTATACTAACACTTGATAGTTAAATGCGATGCCGTTGAATTCTTCTTGAATTTCTGGAATAATCTGGAGAAGCATATGAACAAATTACTAATCATAAGGAAACCAAAGTTTCCAAGCTCTTATCTTCTGTGGATAGGTGCAATTGTTTTATACATTATCCTGCAATATTTGAAGTTAGAATTGCCTAATCGACCATTGTAGCATTACAACTTATAGATGTCATTGATCTTGCTCCACTTAGGTTCCCTTATTTAAGGCATTTGACAAACAATTCCATATGTTATGCTCTAGATTCATACTCTGCAATTTTCATGTGACTGCGGAAGCAGTACAATAGTGGTTCCTGATGAGGAATTGTTACAACCAATATTACCTTGTCGTGGTGGTGTTTATCTTTTTATTTATTTCTTTTGGTGATGAATTCATCAGGTGGTTAGAAGTTGGTATTTATTGAGTATTCAATTAGGATATAACGTTTTGCCTTTTCATATGCAGGTACTTATGGCGTGGAAGGCATACATTTGCCATAGCTCAGCACAAGCATCATAAGAGTATATATGAGGAGGCTGATTCCAACAAGCGAAGGAAGCGATATGCCCGGCCTCTTATTGATCACCACATCAAAATATATCGTTATGAGGGATTGGACCCTTGGAGCCCGTTGAAGAAAACCAAAAGCGGTAAGATATTCAACACTCTATCTTTTTAACCTTGTCACCTATACTCCTACTCCATCAAAAATTCCAATGTTTAGCTGGGAACATAGTTTAAGAAAACATTCCTATAATTAACCAAATATCTAAAATACCCTCCAATAGTATCACAGTAGGAGACTTTTTGGGACCATATCAATGTCATTAACTCTTTGTAATCCTAACAGTGGGCATTTAAGTAGTTTTACATTAAAAGGTTATGAGCAAATGGGAACGTTACAATTTTCATGGGACATACCAAAGGAAATTGTTGCAGTTTTTATTGGATGGTGGAAGTACTTTGATTTGGTTTCCTGAAGAATCTCTGCACCTGAATCTACTAATCTATCTGTTGCTAAAAGCAAACTGTCCAGATTTTACATTTGAAAGTCAAATGGGAGCTGATATTTGAGGAATAAGTTGTTACTATAATGTAGTATCCAAATAACAGTGTTATATAATTAGAACTCTTTTGGTCTTAACAGTTTAAAAATAATTCATAATCCCTTTATCCCAAAATAAGTTCAACGACTATTATCTAGAACCAAAACAATGCTACCAACATGTTCTAATTTATTACTACTTGGCAACAAAGTAATTTAGATTTTGAGTAAAGTATCTGAACTAATACAAATAAATGTCAACGCTCCACTGTTAAAAAATAATTCCAGCACCCTTTACTTTCTTGGGGTTGATCAAGTTGTAAAATGCACTCTTGGTTGATTCAATGAAATTTCAATCTTTTGCAAGAAAAAGAAGTGAGACATAGATTCTTTTTGGTATTAACCGCACTCCCTCCATCCTGAGTTAAATTTAACTATACATGTTGCCTATAGTTTATTCAAAGTGTTGACTTGTTCAAATATTTAAACTATCCTTCAATATGACAAAGTAGACGAATCTTGTGGATCAAAACCAATGTTATTAATATTTTGTAACGGTTACTCTTTGAAGGAGACAATCCTAAATTGAAACTTCTAAACAACGGAAATGAGTTGCAGTTATTTTTGAGCCATGGAATTAAAAAAAAGTAGTTGGAAAGGATTTAGCAATTAGCATTACATTATACTGTAATCTGATGAGATTTCTGTTGTACACCAGATGTGCCGGAAGGGGCTATAATCATACGCGAACATACTGCACTGAATAACTTGTTTAGTTGCTTGTGGTTCAACGAGGTGAATCTATTCACACCAAGAGATCAATTGAGCTTTGGGTTTGTGGTTTACAGATTAAAGGGCAATTTCAATTTCTTCATGTTCCCAAACTGTGAGTATAACTCCATCTTCATATTGCACCCACACACTCGTGAGCATTCCTCTAAAATCGAGTGGGTGAAATCTTTAAACGAATTGAAAGGAAACAACAGTGGTCTAAAAGAAAGCAGGGGCGGATTAGGGCTGTGGTCACCTTACCCTGCCGACCTCGATTTGGTAGTACTTCCACCAGTTGCAAGAACATCCAAAGCCGGATGATTATTTCAACACAACTATTGAGCATCGTGTTTCTAGATAATTTAGAAACAATTATAGAAAAATGTCTACTATATATACATGCTGGCATTAGGTTTGTAGGTTAGAATCTCTTTTTAGTTTTTAGTTTTATGTTCAGGAGAAAGAATGGTGTTGTTTTGTAGTTAACTTGAGAAACCTGAACTGCTGGTTGAGTTGGTTGATTGCTGCTTTCTGTATCATGCTATATATACAGAGAGAGATTTGGGATCATCTTAAATCAGCCTACCACTTAAATGACACCGAGTTTTCAAAGGCAAAATATTGTGAAGGTTCGCTGTTTTTCATACATTTACAATGAACTGCTGCGTAAAGTTTCAGTGTTATTTTGTGGTCTTACGAAAACAGACTGTTCTCACGTGAACCCAACCATATATATATATTTCTAAATGAGAATGAAACCCTATGAGATGTTGTAATGGATTGATTAAAAAAGGTGGTTGTAAACAACTCCTGCTAGTTTTTAGTCTGAGTCATGTAAATTTTAATAAAATTGGAGTGAAACAAATTATGTTAAATAAAAAGTATTTTATTTTAATTAATCTGACTTTTATATGGTTACATTTTCTTCTTTTGTTTTTCGTCAATTTGACATTTTCAACCATTTCTTTATTTTGAACTTGTCCTTATGTCCCAATATAATACATATAAATCTAAAATCATGATGGAGTTGCAAGCAAGTTTTGAAGAAGTTATAAAATCATTTCCAACATATTTTTTATAATTTGTTCAGAATAGATAGTCAAAATTTAAAATCTTTAAAAAAAATTAAATTCAATTTCAACAGATTCTCTATTTTAAAGATATAAACATAGATTATTTTATTCTTTAATTTTATCATCTCAATACATTTCTTTAATTATATAAAATAACAATAATTTCTCTTTCCTTATATCTCCGAACTTAAAATTTTTCTTTACGTTGTTTCTATTTTAAATAATAATATAAAAAATAAAACTTTCTTTTTATCTTAGAGAATTTGTTGTTTAATGATATTTGTAATTTGGTATTTTTAAAACTTATTGTAAATAAAGTTTTAATCATTTAGTAATGAAGTGAATTGAAAAGGTAAAGATAATAGAAAAATAAATCATAACTTATAAAATATTGTTTTTTGAGCAAATAAAGTAGTTGTCGGCCTCTCAATCACCACACTTTTTTCTCTACCTTAGCGTGTGAGTAGCGGCCCCACAACCAAGAAAAAACTAGCACCAAAAAGAAATTAACATTTTATCAAAAAAAATACAAACTTTTTTTTTATAAATTTAATTGTTTCTTTTTAATGATTTTTTTATCATTACTTTTTTAATTTTTTTTAATAAAACTATTATTAAGTCAATTTTGTTTTTGAATGCATACATTAATCGTTTTCTTTCATACATTTGACCCAACCACTTCTACAATCCATAGAACCCTTTTTCATATTCATAAAACAAAGTTTAGGGTTTTTGACCGATATACATGACCTGCAAGCAATTGAAACCATCTACAAAATTCAAATATGGGTTCGGTCAAAGCCGGGTATCATGTTTTATTCATCAAATAATAATAATAATAATAATAATAATAATAATAATGATGATGATAAAGCAAGAGGTATTGTTGAAACACATGTTTATTCAATAGACACGACCCATATACATAGACACATACATATTGAAAATGTATATATAATACATGCTAGTAAGTTTCTATACTTTTGAAGGTCAATATTTAACCAAATATCTCTACAAGAATTTGATTCGTTAACTCGATGAGAGTTAGGAACGTAATAGATTCTATTATAGTTTATAAAATCAATCAAAAAAATTGATTATTTAACCGTCTTATTTGCAAAGTAAATGGCTACAACGTTGAGCCATGAAACACAAGCTAACTTTAATATGTAAGGCTTTTTTGAAATGAATTGACATGATCGCCTTAACAAACGATGATTGTTAGTCTACAAAATGATCAATCTTCATATGTCTTCATAGAATCAATGACAGATTAATATGAACATTCAAGAACATTTTGAGAGGAGTTGAGAGAATTAGTCAACAAGTCAAACCTTCTATTATGTACGTATTATTACAATTGAATTCAACTGGTCTAACCCTTTTAAGTTATTAAATATGAGTTAAGTAATATTCATATGTAAAATACGAGAAGTATGATAGTGGTTTCACAGTAGTTATAATCATACACTTGATTATATATATATATATATATATATATATATATCTTGATCATGCATATAAATGTTCATCTTGTTTAAAACTTAATTAGTACTTCATT
>NC_037539.1:39258656-39296432 GCF_001531365.2 Cynara cardunculus var. scolymus
CTGGGGAAGGGTTTTTGTTAACTAAAATTAATTATAATTATTATGAATATATATATATATATATATATATATATATATATATATATATATATTTGATATTGTAGGTTGGGACAATAATTAGGCTTAGTTTTTACTAAAACTTAAAAACTATAATAAAAAAGGGAAGGGCATTAAAATATTAGATTCATGGTATACTTGCACTTATATTCTCCATCATATTATAACTACTTTTGATAGATGACGTTTTTAGCATGAAATTTGCCATACAACACATTTTCATTTTAAAGCTTATGATAATATATATATATATATATATATATATATATCTTCCAACGGGAAAGGTCAAATCAAGTGTAAAATCATTATAAATATGTTCTTCCCTAAGTGATTTTTTTTCTTCATGTATCTATACTATATTATAAAGTATTTGACAAAAACTCTGAAAAATTATTTTTTATGCATGAAGTACTGTATATTGATGCATATTACTTAAAATTTAAGATTACAAATATATTATGCACAAGTACAACTTATTAAAGCTCCATATTTGAATTTGTGTAACTAATTGCGAATAAACATAATCAAATAGATGGTAAACATCACATTTTAAAACATAAATTATCTAAAATATAATTAGGATAATCATCGAGTTCTAACAAAATAATTAATTAGTATCTTTATAAGAAAATTAAATTATTAAACCAAATATAAATTATCGTTATTGAACTTAAATTAAATTATGACAAAAAAAGATTGAATTAAAAATTACATAAAAAATGAGGAATTTTAAATAGTTAATTTGACACTAATATCAATATATTTTTGTCAAATTTTTATGATACCTTCAAATTTATATTTTATTAAAAAAATAAAAAGATCAAGATGTATCTCGATGCATTGCGCGAGTACTCTTGTAGTAATCATAAATAACAATTTCATTTATCCATCCGACTTGAATGAGTTTTCAAATCTATTTATTTATATAATTTATTTTCAATCCTGAATTAATTAATTCCTCCAAAATAGGTTATATGAGGGAGGTGCAACTACAAATTTCCCGATTTTAGGTATTTTTAATTATAATTTCTAGAAACATTTTGACTTATTTTATTATTTATTAATTATTAATTAAACCATAATAAATGAGATACTATTTCAAGATCTCCCAACATTTCTTTTTAAGTTTAAACACCATTTACTCATAATGCAGTATTTAAATGCTTTTCTTTTTCTTGAAGAAATAGACGTAAAGACCGTTGAATAATCAATCAAAACAACTCCTAAAATATAATAAAAATTATTTTATTATTTTCAATCATTCTAAATAAATTAATTCGTAAATTAATATTGAAAATCAATAAATAATAATACTTCCATCAAACCATTATTCGGATTCATGGTACGTTTGCACATACAATCCCCATCATATCATAACATGAATAATTTTGAAATTATTAATTCATTATAAAATTATGTATAATTATACACACTTAATCATATATGACTAAACACATGTTATCTTGACCAACGTATAACATGCAACCTACTACTAGAAAACTGGGTATCACAGATAAAAGTTACCAACAACTAAAATCCATCAGTAGTTTCTAACTACACATAGAAATGGGGCGGACACCCCAATCCCCATCCCCATTCCCACTCTCCAATCTCCGTCCCCGTCCCCGAGGTATATGTTCACATCCTCATTTCTGTCCCCAGCAAGGAACCGGAATCCCAATGGGGAGTTAGGGATTTTTTTTCGTGTTTATATAAGTTATTTTAAATTAAATATGTTAACGCTACACTCAATCCATAATGGTTTGAAAACTCATCTGAAATTTGTTTTTATTAAGTATCAAATGTTTATATGCTAACAAAATTACAACATCATACATAATTGTTTAATCAAACGTTTTTGACTCTTTATATTTTTTATGTAAAAAATAAAACAATTTAGAAAAAATATGTATAAGAAGAAATGTTAAAATATTTTCTAAATCTAATCGTCGATAAATAAAATATATAATAAAAATATACAATATATTTAATATAAATATAAAATAGTTCTAATATACGTGGACCGAGCAGCTCGATGATCATGTTACCCGGCTCCGTCCTCATCCCCGGTTTTTACGGGGAATCCCTATTTCTGACAGATTCCCGACAAAAATCTCACGCCACTAACTTTTCCTGATGAAGCAATATGCCATCGATAATCCATCGATGAATTTAAATATTACCAACGAATCACCTACGATCATACGAAAAAATATTTTTAAAAAATTAAAATTAAAATATTTTTCGATCCGTTTAAATTCACCAATGGATCATTGACAGTTTTTCTCAAAAAAAAAATTAAAAAACAACATTTTAACATAAAATGAGTTAAGTAAATTAAATTTGTTTAGAAAAAAAGGGAAATGGTTTTTGGTGATCACCGACGGCTTTTAGTTCTTTCCATGTTTTTTCACCCTATCAGTTGAAATCTGATTTTTTGTTTATAAATATTTTTCTGTAAAGACGAACATGTTTTGTGAGCTTGTCTAACCCGTAAGTGCCGGCGATTACTAGCGATTCCGGCTTCATGCAAGCGAGTTGCAGGAAACATGCCCAGAAAGGAAACTAGATGGTTCGACCAAAAACAATTCTTACGCGGACATGTTGTGTGAGTTCACCAGGTAATGCTGTGTAAGGTAGACATCTCCCATAACGCCGTTGCTTTGTGATGTAGACACGCACTATAATATCTTTATTTTGTGAAAAATATTATACTCATCAAGGCATGCTAATTTATGAAGCTTTGTGAAAATTGTTTATCATAAAAGTTGTTGTTCATTCATGAAAACCGTGGATTCACTTGGCCTAAGGCTCATTCAAAAATCTTTTAAAACTTTTTTCACCCAGGTGGTTATTAGACTGGAAAGAAAAGTTAGATAAAAAGAGATATAAGAATTAACATCAAGAAGGACATGTGCAGATCAAGACATTGTTATATAGAGTAAAGTATGTTCATCAAGATTGTAATATTAGATGGTGATATAATTTGTAAGATTATAGATTTTATTTCCGCTGCAATGTAAGTGWTTGATCTTGGGATACTAATTTTGTTATATTTAAGTATTCGAAATATTTGGGATGTTACATCATTCACAAATGAAATTTGTATGTGTGTTTAATATATTATGATGGAGTTAGATTGTTCCTTGTTCATTGGTGAACATTGTTCAATAATCACACATACGTACACATTCAGGTATGTTTCACTTATGAGCATTTTCATGTATGTTATATTTTCATTGGTGAACAATATTTATAAACTATTCATATATAACAATTGTTCATTATTTCACTCGTTCATAAGTTATACATTACATATTAATAAATGAATGAATAATTAAAGCTTGATGCCGGTTTCAAAACGATGGAGTAATTACCGAAGAAGTAAATAATGCTAAAAGAAAATTCTCTACTTTTTTCCAAAATTATCCTTTGTTCATGATTGTTCACCTATGTTTATTAAGCATCATTTTTTTAATTTGTTACAAAAAATCCATGATGAATTTTATCCATAGATTACAAAGATTAAAAGCTAAGATTGATTCACAAAGTTAACATGATATATTGGGTTAACAAATAAACTCACCCCTATATATATACATGTATGTGCGACCACAACAACGTTGTAACCAGTTCCTAACCATAGTGGACATTTTTAAAAGTTATTGTTTTATTTTGTTGACAACGATGCGGCAAAAAAATATATATAAAATATAGGTTCTTACAAGTTATTCCATTGTAGATGCTCTACCGACTTAATTTTGACTCTTGGTGCTGTTTATCAAACATTAAACATGTAAGCACATATCGGGTCAATTTTTTTATCAGGTGAGTATAGCAAGGATCGAAAATCCTATCCGAAAGGAAAGCAAGGATTGAGACTCTTACCCTGATAAAATTATCTGGTAAGCAAGGGTGGTGACTCTTACCCGGTAAACGCTTATTAGATGGTAAATGTTACCATCAATCTATTTTGATGGCCAAAAATATTATTTAATAAAGTAAGTAAAGATAATGACTCTTACCGTTAAACATTTAGCTGAAAATGTTAGTGATATCAACATTTTATGAATAATATTTATTGGCTAAAGAGTTAAAATATACTCAAACACCATAAAAACACAAAATTATTTAAATAAAAGAAGACAAAGATCACAAATTATTGGAAAAGAAAGACAAAAAAAGAAAGGATTACTCTTCCAATAATAAGACTGAATGAGTAGGGGCCGCATCTTAATACATAACTTATTTGTCCTTTGCAATTCAGACGATTCCTCATATAATTATGGATAATTTATCAAAATACTTATTTCTTTAATATAAACCAGTGTTTGACATTGTGCGTTGTGCGATGATTAAATTTTATGTTGACGAAAAAAAATTATTGATTATTTTTATAAATATGAAATATGTTGCAAGTCCATATACAACAATTTATTTTAAATAAAGATTGGTTTTGAGCATATTTAATTAATAGAGTTATGAAAATTATCAGTAATAATCATAGTTTAAATATTTATATATAACATTAATAACGTTGTTTAAAAATAAATCGATACATAAAACTGATAAATCAACAATCACCAATGTAATGAAAGATTCAGGATAATCAAGGCTTATCATTATATATTTTTTTTAAATAGAAAAAATAGATGTACAAAATGTATCAATAATTATTGAATAAAATTAGATTATCAAATATTTATATTATTATTAAAATAGGTAATTTAAATAATCTTCATATTAAAAACCAAATAATATGATTTTATTTAAATTATAATCATCTTTTAAAAAAAGACAACATATGCTTAAATGTAATAAAGTATTTATATTTATCACTATTAATACTTTTTTTTAATGAAAAAGACATAGGAGTTTTTAAATTCTCCGATTTTTTTTATCAAAAATGTACCTCATTTTTGGTTATCTCACTGATTTCTTTGCTTCCAATACTTCATTATCCTTCATCAACATTTAATTGATTTTTACCTTTTGGGTAGTTTGGATCAAAATTTATATTGATGCATGTGTCACATGAACACGATCACATAGATTGTCAAACACTTTTAGTTTTTCCACTTTTCATGCGTAAAGGTGATTCATCAGCTTCATTTTCTAAATCGATTGTCTTAGATACATTTTTTATAGGTATCAATCGAAAACAATGGTGGAATTGTTAAGTTGTATGAAACAAAAAAGTAAATTCACAAAATGAAATCAATCTAGTTTTGAACGTGATTCAAAATCATTGAAGGTCGAAAAAACAAACTCCAAAGAATATTAACCGATTTACATTCTCTTAAAACTTTGATTTTTCAAATAAAACACTAAAACACTGGTAGTTGAGGTTTCCTCCTACCCGAGCGCTTCATTGTTGCTGTTTTAGCGTTTTAGTGTTTTATCTTAATCTGGAGGGGTCTCCCCCCTCCCTATAAAAAAACATATATTGGTAATGAAGAAGCGAATATAAAAAGTAAGATATATTGTCAATTCGTGAATAACAATGTAATATCAAAATAAACAATACTCAAATGTTCTTTTAGCATTGTGGGTTACACTCGTGGGAAAAGAAAAAAAAAACATAAACATGAGAATTAAGATAAAAATAAAAATTACAAAATAGACAAAATCAAGAATACATTGAAATTGAAGAAGTACTCAAATGAAAGACTTACATGTAATAATAAAATTGATTTTCATAAATGACCACAATACAGAGAATGAGATAAAAATATAAATTGAGAAACTTTATATATATAAAAGATGGAGAAGGAAATTCATATAGAAAAGCTCCACAGTGGTCATACTTGATCAGGTTCTGATTGTTGTCAGTAAACAAAAAATATAGTCAAAGACCTTCCAGCCTAGTGGTAAAGGCTTGGGCATGACATAGTCATGAACCCGAGTTCGAGCCCTGGGAGGGGAGTGTTGGTGACATTTAAGTGGGCCCATGTTTAGCCTCCAAATTTATCGGGGATTAGTCGGGCTTTGGCCCGGACACCCTTACAAAAAAAAAAAAAATATAACTTGAGTAGCTACAATAACATTAGCAAAACAAAATTAGGCAAAATAAAAAGGACACATATAAAGAACACACATAAATAATACCAAAAAAATGAGGGATGAAGAACCATAGTGAATAAAATATAATAATAGAGATTTTTTTTTTTTTTTTTTGTAAAAAAACATTCATCAACATCATATAACCCACACAAATCTTAAAATAAAATGTAATAGTTGCTAGCCTAGAAAAGTTTATGGAGGAATAACATTCGAGCATGCACAATAACAAAGTTCTGCAAAAAAAAAACATATAATGTACAAAAAAATAAATGTAACAATAATTAACAAAAATATAATAACATAGAATAAAAAACACTCATCAACAAAATATAACACACATAGATCATTAAAAAAATGTAACAATTTTTACATGGACTTTATGGAGGAAAAACAACGATATCGAAGATAAAAAGTTCTGTAAAAAAACCTAACACATCAACAACAACAAATAATTTACAGCAAAACATAAAATAAACCATAAAGAATGTAGTTTCCATTCGATTAGACATTCGACTGTATAATTTGCAATATGATGGAGGATTCGGTAAAACAAAAGAAAAAAAACGTTAAATGAGATATAATATATAGATGGAATAGAAAAACAGAATACAAACCCAAGCATTATTTGTAGGTATTGTTTATATATATATATATAGACTTGAGATCATGTGAGACCAAAGGTTTTTCGTGAGACCCGTGAGACCAATTCTCAATCCTTGGATTAGATCTACAATCGTCAAATATGGACATTCATAAACGCCACGAGACTTCTCAATAATCACAAAATTGCCACCGTGCAACTTTAGACCGTTAGATCATTAGTTTATAAAGTTGATCAATGAACATCAATTGGTCTTACGGGTCTGGTCTCACATGAACCCAACCCTATATATATGTGTGTGCATATATATATTGGTCTACTAGTCATTATTTTCGTTGATTTACTCAAGCATTAATAGTTGAAAATAACCTTCTTTGCTCCTATGCTTGTGCAGGCCCCGTCAATTCCTTAGATCTAGAAGTCCCACATCCATCACTTGTGGACTTAACTAAAAGGTAAAAAAAATTCAAATTGTAAACTTGGTCATCACATTTACAGACTTGGTCAAATCTGATAAAGAAAAACTGTTTCTTAGGGGTCGTTTACCAAATGCTTAGTCAGGTAAGCGTTTACCAATTCATATTACCTCATCGGATGAATATGGTAAGAAACAAGAATCTTACTTGGTAAGAGCGAGACATGGACCAAAAGTCTTACCCAGTAAGTGAGGGCGATGACTCTTACCATGGTAATCACTTACAGGATAAATTGTTGCATGCGATGTCGTTTTGGTGGCCTAAAATCTTACCCGGTAAGTATATAATAATGTTAAATTTTATTGGTAAGCACTTACTGGGCAAGTATTTGGTAAACGACCCCTTAGTTTGGTCTGCAAGTGACAAATGTGAGACTTGCGGACATAGTAACATTTGGGTAGATTAGTAAGATAAATGATTAGAAGACCAATTTATGTGAGAGAAATGACTATTTTAGTCAATTTTCCTATAATTATTAACAAAACATATTAATTCATTTTTTGGCATTTAAATTATAGAGCATTAAGTTAGTTAAGGCCCAGGCATACATTTAGTAATATGGGAAAGTGTTTGAGTTGATATGAATTTAGCTACAATTTTGATTGTCAGCTAATTTATGTATAATGTTTTTCAATACAAAAAATGAACTTACTTTATGATAATTGAATATAAAGAAGTGTAACATTATTAGGTGTCGTAAGGTTTATAAAAATTACATCATTTATATTATAAAGTATTTGACAAAAATTCTTAAAACTATTTTTTATGCATGAAGTACTGTTTATTGATGCATATTACTTAAAATTCAAGATTACAAGTAAAATGTGCGTAAATACAACTTATTAAAGCTTCATGTTTGAATTTGTGTAACTAACTGCGTATAAACATAATAAAATAGAGGATAAACATCTCATTTTAAATATAAAAAATCTAAAAAATATATAATGAGGATAATCGTTAACTTCTAACAAGATACTTAATTATTATCATATAAAAATTATATTATTAAACAAAAAATAAAAAAACGAAGTAAAGAAATACACACAAAAAAAAAGAAATTTTTAAATAGTTAGTTTGATATTAATATCAATATTTTTTTTCAAATTTTTATGATATTTTTATATTTATATTTTATTCAAAAATAAAAACATATGTTTTCTCAAAATCACATAAAATCGTATTATAATATCGACTGAGACAAAGAAATAAATAAAAATAAAATGAAACATTAAAATCGAGATGTATCTCGCTGCATTGTATGAGTACTCTTCTAGTATATATACATATGAGATGTATCTATATATATATCTTAGGCAAGAGTAGAAACTTTGCTTTCAAACTTATGCGATTTGGTTTGAATGATCAAATGGATGCTGACTTTTCATACATCCAGAGATTCATGGAGAAAAATCAACATCTATATATGTGTATGTATATGGACATGTTCAATTGTTCAAATGATTAATATATATATATATATATATATAGAGAGAGAGAGAGAGAGAGAGAGAGAGAGAGATGGGGGAGAGAGACCCAATAAAGGGAGAACTGACTAGTTTGTGGTAACTGTAAGATCCAATCTCAACCATAAATCAATAGATAAATTAAGAAATATATAATTTTGGTAATTTTGAATTAAAATTTTAATGCAAGTACATTTTAGGTATTTTCTCTCATCTCTCCGTCCTCCGGCCACCGTCCTCCGGTGATGCCACTGTGATACCTAAAAATATTGACTCTGTTAAATACTATGTTAAATAAAGACACAATATGATATTCAAACACATATAAGATGCATTGTGATACCATTGTGTTACATCTCCGATCGACCACACAAACGACCTCAGTGTGATACTCAAGCACATATAAGATGCATTGTGATACCACTGTGGTATCAATGGAGGACGGTGGCCTGAGGGCAGGGGACGGAGAGAGAAGAGAGGAGTATTAATACCTAAAATGTCTTTACATTAAAATTTTAATTCAAAATTACAAAAATTATAAATTTTCAAATTTATCTATTGATTTGTGGTTGAGATTAAACATTACGGTTACCACAAACTAATTAATTCTCATTTGATTAGGCCCTTATATATGTGTGTGTATACATGTATAAGATAGGTATAAAATCTTGACTCAACGATAAATTTGAGTATTAATAGCCAGAAGTACCGTTCTAGAAGAAGTAGAATTCTAGCTTGATGTAGTTGGTTTTTGTTTGTATATCTTTATTCTATTTTTGGATTTCCATCTCTTAATTGAAAAATATGTGTGATCTTTGTACGCTATACATAAAATACAATTATAAAAGGTATTTTTTGCATGACGGATTTGTATGTGAGACGGATATCATTACTATAGTATAAGACATTTGATAAAAACTATAAAAAAACAACTTATTAAGTCTTAAATTATTTTTATTAATACATTTTTTTTATTAAAATTCAAATTTAAAACTGATTGATTCATATTGCACATATGGGTTGGATACTAATGAGAATGAAAATTATGATGATAATGGTAAGAAGGGATCTCAACCATCGGATCAATCCTAATTGAATATCAACAGTAATGAGATGAACCTAGATGCATCAGATCAATTTTTGTATCAAGCTCAAGTCATAGGGTGGTGCGATATTAAAAGAGATCAATGATGTAGATCCCTTCTTACATTTCCTATTCCTATATGATATTTCGTCTTGTACATATAAGTTTAATATTTATTTTATGAAATTAAACTAATTAATAAATACATAACAAATGTTAACTCTGTATAAATTTTAAATTGACTTTTTCAACAAACAATTAATTAAATCAACCTTTTTAAATATTTGGATGGGTTACATTACATATAATTAGAAAGGTATTCACGCAATACAACGTATTTAAATTTTTATTTTAATATTTAGTTTTTATTCTTTCTCTATCGATATAATACAATTTTATGTGGTTTTGAAAAAAACGATAATATTTTTATTTTTGAATGAAATATAAATTTGAAGATAGTATAAAAAAATTTAAAAAAATAAAATCGATATTAGTATCAAATTAACTATTTAATAGTTCTCATTTTTTTGATGTGATTTTTTAATTCAATTTTTTATTATAGTTTAATTTAGGTCTAATAACAAAGTATTTTATTTTTGATTTAATAATATAATTTTTATTAAAGATAATAATTAAACATTCTCTTAGAAACTATATAATTATCTTAATTATATTTTAGATTTTGTATATTTAAAATGGATGTTTATCTTGTATTTGATTATGTTTATCTGCAGTTAGTTACATGAATTTAAATTGGAGTTTTAATAAATTGTACTTACGTAAAATTATTTGTAATCTTGAATTTTAAGTAATATTTATCAATAAAAAATATTTTATATATAAAAAATTATTTTTAAAAGTTTTTGTTAAATACTTTATAATATAATATAGATTTGGTAGGTATAAAAGAGAGGACACAATCGATGTTTAAATTGGACAAAATATAAAATCCGGATACTTGGAGCCCACGTACGTAAGAATGGTCTATTTCATGGGTGGGGATCATGTGGGGTGATGTCCATTTCTACTACATGGACCCTTTTTGCTTTTCCAAGTCCCAAAATCCATCCCCCCCTCCCCTCCATCCCACTCTTTGAACTATATTAATTTTGAAATATGCATATTATTATATCAAATATAATTTGAAACAAATACCTTATTTTTATATGTGTATATATATATATATATATATATATATATATATATATATTCATGTATTGCATCTAAAATCAGATTAAATAACCTCAGTATATTTCATGTTATAGGGTAGGATGCATGTAAACTTGACATTCAGCTTGAATGATAGAATGCTTATTTTCATAAAAACCTACAACTTATATAAAAATTTGAGCAAAATATAGGAATACATATATAGATATTCCTACCGTCATCTTCTTTTATAAACCCAGTCATTTGTATAAGCATGTAAACAAACTTTCATGTGTTGTTTCATATATGAGACAATATGTGTGAAAATGCAGTGTTTATACAATGTTGTTTCACATATAAAAACAACACTGTATAAATACTCTATTTTTCACATATGTTGTTTCATATGTGAAACAACACATAAAAAATGGTTTGTGTGTTTGTACGATTTATTGAGTACATAAAAAATTATGCGTTTACATATATACATGCAAAAATAAATGATTTATATGTGAATCACTAGTAAACCTGAAAAAAATCTGATTGAAAGTACATATGTGAACCCACATTTGTTTACTTACATTTTTACCAATTATTTGCATATGAAGATGCATATATGAACTCATGTTTCCTTTTTATTTTTCTTATTTGAATCTTCATACATATAGAGCCTAATCAAATGATAACTCGGTAGTTTGTGATAACTGTGAGATCCAATGTGAGTCAATCAATTAAGATAATTAATGTTATATCTTTAAATAAAGGAAAAGTGTAAATTAGTAATTTAATATTCACATATTGTATTTACTTAAATTATTTAACAACTCTCTCTCCCCCCCCCCCCCATATTCCTAATGTTTATTTTTTTTTAAGTATATCAGGTAGCGTTGCTCTACGAAGTGTATCACATATGTATTTATGTTGTTTTATGAAGCGTATAATAATGTGCATTTTTGTTATTTTCATTACTTGTATATGGAATCACAGTGTACATCTTGTATTTATCTTGGGTATCACAATGAATATCGTTTGTATGTTTTATTTAACAACGTCGATATTCTTTTTAGGTATCACATTGTGTATCTTGTGTTCACGTAGTGTTAATCGGAGAAAGTATAGATAAAAATTCTAAAATACCTAAAATGTCCTTTAATTAAAACATTTAAGTTAAAATTTACCAAAATTATTATTTTTCTAATTTATCATTTGATCTGTGGTTGAGATTAGATCTCACAATTATTACAAAATTACTAATTTCCTATATATATAGGGGATTAATCATTTGAAAAATCCAAAATTTATGAGATCAGTGAGGTCCATCATAAGCCACCAATTTAAGATAATTGAGGAGATAATTATTGTTATTTATTCGACTACAGAGTTAGAATACTTGGCAGCCTCTGATGCCCAGGAAGGAGGCTATATGGATGAAGAAGTTTATCACATACCTTGGTGTAGTTCCTAGCATTACTGTCCTTATCAAGATCGACTATGATAATGAGGGAGCCATAGCACAGACGAAAGAACCAAGGCTCGCCAGTCGTCCAAGCACAGACGAGAGGATGTGAACATTTGAAAATTTCAATCAAAACATAATCCAATAGACTCGTTCACTAAACCTATGAGTCAGAGCAAGCATGATAATCACACTAGCTCTATAGTTTTAACATTTCCGAATGTTTGAACTGATATTTAATTTTAGTATACCTTTTGGAACATTAAGCAATGGAAAATTCAAATTTGTTTTAGCATATTGGTATGAGTCATTACGTTGATATTATTTAAAACTATCCATGATCATTTGTTGTTGGGGGACTAGTAACAAACTAAGATCATTGTAACGTCTGGTTATGGTCAAGTTGGACCTGCACAGGGTGTAACCACAGTCACGTGAACTTGTGGGGATAAGTGTTGGACATACCAAATTTCAAGATTGCTTCATAGATCGAGGTCATAAAGTGAATTTTGAAATGGTAGATATTTACTTATCCTTAGACCTGAGATGCGGATTGGGATATCAAGCATAAGGAGCATTGTGCTTTAATATACGCCCATCATTGCCTTTTACCAGGTGATCATAAGGTCCATATGATGTTTAATGTGAATTATGCAAGAGTTGTATAACTCATCACATAAAATAGATCAAAATGTTAATGAATTTAGTTCTGATCTCAATGCTAGAACTATCATGGATGCCCCGTCCACTATCAAGATTTAAACAATGAACAAACTCATATCTCCCAATCCCAAAGCTTGGGAGATGAGCACTCCCTCATCTCCGACAACTTGGGAGATGAGAACTCCCTCATCTCCCAAAAGCTTGATGGATGACCATGCCTTAACATACATAATTTTTCGAATCCAAACACGTCACATAACTGCATGTATCAAAGTAAATCACGTGTAATGTAATAACACGTATTTTACAAAAGCTTCGTAAAAACTCACCTCGTCCGATATTAACCGAAATATCACCGAACCACTTACCCAGATCTTTCTTCTTCTTTGAATGAAAACCACCAGAATCACTCTCAAAAACCTTTTCTTTCTCCTTTCCAACTATATCTGTATAATAGAGGAGAGGAGGTGTGAGGAGGTCATGGCATGCACCCTACCTTCTTCCCCCCCCCCCCCCAAAACATGAATGCCTTCCCACAAACCAAAATCCACAACATTTTATTGGACAAGAACTTTGAAATCACAAGTAGGTGACAATTTTTTTTTACCTTTGGTCCCTCATCTTCCATCAACCATAAGCTTTTTACCCCTGAACTTTCCATCGTTATTTATTTCAAAACCCGATCAACAAATTTAAAACCGAACATTACAAGAAAAACTTGAGAAACTTGAAAGAGATGATATATGTTGGTCTCAAAAGGAATGACGATAAACAGAAAGTAATTGTAGAAGGTGGGTTGAATACAATTACACAGACTTTTTTTAACTTTTTAATTCTTATTGATGTATATCAAGAATTAACACACAGAGAGATATGAAAAGATTGTTGCGGAAGATAGGAAAGGATAACCTAACTTAAACAATCTTACAATGAGAAGAACTTACAAGAACAACACATAGAGTACTTGAAAGGAAATGAAGAACACTAAGTTTCTCTTCACACACAGGAGAGTAAATGAGTAGAAAAGAGTCGATTGCCTTGAGAATGCACTAAGTAATCTTTCAAAAAGCCAGTGGTGTGCATGGGATATGCACATTGCCTTTTATACTACCTTCAGCACTTAATGCATGAGGACACTTGTCACCTAAGGATAAGAAGGCATGGGTTGACTTGACCATTGTTGATATCTCATTTTCATCGTACACATCATGCATACAACACTGTTCATGCAGAGACAAACTTTTGCAGAGATATGGACAGTCTGTAGGAAGATCTTCTTTGAATGGATTAGTAGCTACAAGCAGCTACTCACAAATCTTCAATCTTCGGTCCATGAAGATCTTCAATCTTGGGTTCGTGAAGATCTTCAATCTTGGGTCCGTGAAGATCTTCAATCTTCGGTCCATGAAGATCTTTCTTCAATCGGCTTGTAGCTTCAAAATATTTTCAATCTTTTATTTCAGCTACTAACTTTTGTAGAGATATGGATAGTTTGTAGGAAGATCTTCTTTGGATGGATTAGTAGCTTGAAACAGCTACTCACAAATCTTTGGTCCACGAAGATTTTCAATCTTCGGTCCATGAAGATCTTCAATATTGGGTCCATGAAGATTTCCAATTTTTGGTCCATGAAGATCTTCCTTCAATCGGCTTGTAGCTTCAAAATATTTTCAATCTTCATTTCAGCTACTCTAGAGTCTTGGTGTGTGTATATTAAACACTTGATCCACAACATCGCATCGGTGACCTTCTGTCTTCACATCGGCTAGTTTTCGATTTTGCCAATGGCTTAAGTATGTACCAAGACACCAATATACAAAGAAAACAATAACTACTAAGTGTTGCTAAGGTAGATGAACAGATCAGTGGGTCATCACTAAATCAATAGGTGACCAAACAATATAACTGTCATCCCTAGAATCATGCAATTCTTTTTTGTAACATTTCATTTAAATTCATTAATAAAAAAATAACTAAAAAGTCTCTAACCTTTTCCAAAATTGCCCTTGTTTATTGTTGCTCACATGCATCAATTAAATCTTATTACAAAATTACCGCTAATCAATTTCATCTATAGATTAAAAAAATCAAAGATTAAGATTGGTTCATATAGTTAACACTAATTATTGAGTTAACAATTTAAGAAGCATATGTATATACATATATATACAGAGAGATAGATAGAGAGAGAGAGAGAGAGAGAGAGAGAGAGTTGGGTTTACGTGAGACCATCTTGTTTTAATGAGACCCTTGAGACCACATTTTTACACTTGAAATTTCACAATAAAACATTATGAAGGTAAAAAAAATATATGAACCTTCACAACAAAAACAATATGAATGTTACCTTTACAGTGTTTCATTGTGAAGTTTCAAGTGAGAAAATGTGGTCTCATAGATATCACGAAAACAGACTGATTTCACATGATCCAAGGTCTCTCTCTCTATATATACAATGTAAAGTGATTTCGGATTTTATATTTTATTTACAACAATTAAAGTTTTTATCTTTTATGACTGTAACGTTTGTATCAAACTACTTAACTTTTTTCATATAAATACCTAAAATAACAATTATTTTGTAGTTTTTTTAATACATAACACACACACACACACACACATATATATATATATATATGCCTTTCTTGTAAGAACCGTATAATTTATAAAATCTATAAGATCTAATATAAATCACAAATTACATTAAATTAAGGTTAAGTTAGAAAACTAGCAATTACCTTTGTAATTTTGAATTAAGAATTTAAATAAAGATTATTATGGATATTTTACAAAATTTCTTTCTCCCCACATTAACGGTATAATCTAAAAATTTCGAATTAAACATAACAAGTAACTTAACACATTGTGCACACCAGGTTAGTATCATCAAGTACTCTATTGTAATGGCAAGTGAATACAATGTGCATACAATATGAACGCAAAAACATCAAAAAACATAAAACCAGAAAAACTACATATCACTAAAAATATTTTGTAAGGACTTGGATACGTATTTTGAACAAAATCAATAATCAAGTTTGAACATCGTCAAACATCTACAGTGAATCCAAAACCAAAAATTTGTAGTATCAGATTTAAACCACTATCAAATATATTGTTTCAATCAAACATTGTGACCACCTTTTTTTTTACATATTGTGGTCACCTATATTTTATACAATGCGACACAATAACACTAAGAACCAAAAACCAAAAAACTAAAGATCCTTACAAGTATTCTGTAAGGACTTGAATACACAATGTGAACAATTTAATCAATGTTTTATTTGAGGAGTTACGGATTTCCTATTTATGGAAATTATAGATTTCCTTTTTATGGGAGAATTAATTAAGTAAATGCATTTATGATTTGTCTAAATTACCTTTTATATTTATTTAATAAATAACATAATTATCTTAAATGAGTGGCTCACATTAGATCTCATGAATCTCACAAATTTTAGTGTTCTCATTTGATTATATATGTATGTATGTATGTGTGTGTGTATATATATATATATATATATATATATATATAAAGAGGCATTTTCTTTTGTTAGGTAAATGATCATGTGAGAAGAGAAGTTATGGGTGAGAAGCATTAAAAGAAATCTGAATTCTTGATCATTTTTTATTTCATCATGAATTGCGGTTTAGAAGAGAATTGATCTGGTGCATCTCGTTAGTGTTGGCATTCAATTAGGATTTATCTACGGATGAAAATATCTTCTTAAGCTTCTTACGATAACATTTTATCTCACTAGAACCCAACCCTCTTTTGTTAATTGTCTAATTAGTATAAACTTTGCTAACCGAAGTATTTTTTTTTCATAAATTGATTTAATTATCTCATTTACTTTGTTTAAAGTTTCTTAATTATCTCATTTACTTTGTTTATAGTTACTTAATTATCTCATTCACTTTTTGATTTCACTTATAAACTTTTGTAATTTTTTTGGAATAAACAATGTTCATAACGAAACGACATTATAAACTTTAAACAAAACCACTGTTTCACCTATGAATTTTTTGGTTTAACTTGTGAACTTCGATAAGAAAAATAATTCAAACAATCAAATTTCACAGATAAAACAACACTATGAAGCAGTTCAAGAGTCAGAAAGGATAGAGTGATTGATGATTATCTTCCAAAAACAAAAATAAAATTTATTCTTTTATTTAATGCAATTTGATTTCTTTCCTTTTGTTTTATCATTTTATAGCTTCTTATTTGACCATAACATTGAAAAAGAAAAAAAGGATTGAGATGAATTTATAAGATTAATATTAATTTTTACCTGATTAATAAAAAATTGTGTTTATATATTTTATTGAACATTATAGTTTTGAATTTGTGGAATAAGGAAAATATGAAATTTAAATATTATCATGAAATTAAGTATAGATTATTATATTTGAAATATAAAAATTGGGAAGGTGAGTTTTTGTGTTAGGTAGGGTGGGACATATGTCCAACTTCTTTTTATCCCCACACACATCACTCATTCAATTGTTGGATTTTATAATTTTAAATATATAAATTCTCTCTCTTATCCTTATTTATCCCCTTCCTCTCTCCTTTCTCCTTTTTATATATAACAATTTAAAATATATATACTTCTTATATAAATTCTCTCTCTCTTCTTATTTCTCTCTCTCCTCTCTTTACATACACATATATATATATATATATATATATATATATAGGTCAGGTTTACAGAAAAATCGTAAGAAAATAAAAAACTGAAGAACATTATTGAAATCATTAATCTGAATGATTTGCACATGCATATATAAGTAAATTTTAAGCAATTTGTCTGGTATGCACATGTGTATAACATGCACACGTACATAAAAACCAAGAAACTGGTTCAACTATCTATATGCACATGTGTATACTGTCCAGACGAACGATTACCAGAGTATTCCTCAATTTTTCGGTTTTCTGAACCCCCCACTTTCTTTCTCTTTATCTCTCTCTCTCTCTCTCTCTCTCTCTCTATATATATATATATATATATATAAATAGAGAGAAGGTTTACTTTGCAAATCATGTTATTTGTACAAACCATACAAACATCATTCAATCAATCATAATTTTTTATTTTCTTCATTTTTTTGTAAGTATGAGAGGTTGATTAATCAATTTTATTTTGGAGGGTATTAATTATGGATATTATCATCTTCATTATTTTAATTTTAGAGAAATATATGAAACACTTTCATTAAATATTATATGAAACAGTTAAAATTTCATTAAGTATTATATAAAACAGTTTCAATATTTTTGTGATTTTTATCTATATATATATATATATATATATATATATATTTAAATAGATTTTTTTCATGTTTACCAATGATTTTTTATATGAATAACTTATTCTTATATTCTCAATATTTTTGTCATTTTTATCTGAACACACACACATATATCTATACTATATTATAAAGTGAACACACACATATATCTATACTATATTATAAAGCATTTGACAAAAATTCTTAAAAACTATTTTTTATACATGAAGTACAATTTATTGATGCATATTACTTAAAATTCAAGATTACAAGTAAATTGTGTATAATTACAACTTATTAATGCTTCATGCTTCAATTCGTGTAACTAACTGCAGATAAATATAATCAAATACAGGATGAACATTTCATTTTAAATATAAAAAATCTAAAATATAATTAGGATAATCGTTGAGTTCTAACAGAATACTTAATTATAATCCTTATAAAAAATGTTATTGAATCAAAAATAAATTACTTCGTTATTAAATTTAAATTAAATTATAATAAAAAAATTGAATTAACGGAGTTACACAAAAAACAAGAACTTTTAATAGTTAATTTGATACTAATATTGATATATTTATTTTTAAAATTTTATGATATCTTCTAATTTATATCTTATTTAAAAATAAAAACATTATTCATTTCTCAAAACCACATATACACCGTATTAAAACATTTACAGAGACGGAATAAAACAAAACATTAAAATCGAGATATATTTCACTGCATTGTACGAGTATCTTTCTAATATATATATATATATATATATATATATATTGTTTGTGTGTGTGTGTGGAGAGAGATGGGGGAAGGGAGTGAGGGTGAGGGAAGAAAAATGAGAGGGAGACCAATAATCAAATATAAACTCAATAAATGTTAAAAATGTGTGTAAATCAATCCCAAACCATTCAACAAATTTGATTTCAAGTTGTGAATATAATTCATATGTTTTGTTCTTTCTTGTGTATACGAGTGCGTGTATATGTTTATGTTTCACATATGTATTTTTGTATTCTTTTTCCATACACGAGACAGTTCTAAACATTTTACATATAAAAGAACATTATATAAACACCGCATGTTTCATATTTTATATATAAAATAACACATAAAAATAACGGTTTGTGGTTTAAATATACTTTCTAATTTTATAAAGTAATCACTTTAAATTTAAGGTTGTTAAAAGAGATTTTTAATATTATTTAAATTAAAAGTGGTTTTTTCTTAAATAAAACTCGCATCGAATATCATTCTTATTTTTGGAAATTTGAGTTAATCATTTTCAAATGATTTAATGTGAACGTGAACTCATTTTGCATCAAATGATGAGTTTGTATATAATATAGGATTTGAAAGGCATGACTTAACCATCACATTATAAACATACAGATTATGACCCCCATCTCTCTCTCTCTCTCTCTCTCTCTCTCTCTCTCTCTCTCTCCACATCTCTCTCTCTCTCTCTATACATATATATATATATATATATATATCCAAATTAATACATAAAATAAAATCAAAACAGTGGAAGTCTCAAAACTAAATAACAATTATTCACTTGCTAGTGGTCGCATGAGTGCATCTTGGAATATATGATATACGTTAGCATATAAAACTAAGTGAGTTTTTGTTATTGACTAAAAGACCATATAACAAGCATTGCATAAAAAGAAGTGAAATTGACCGAAATAACCATTTCTCTTATATGGATTGGTCTCTTAACCATTTATCTCTCGGTTTTACTTAAATGTAATTATTTCCACAAGTGGTACCTCTCGCACTTGCAAATCTAGCTAAAAGACAAAAAAAATTACAATTTCTACCAAGGTCTGCAAGTGGCATCTCCGTAGGTCCACAAGTTAGGGAGGTGCCACTTGCGGATCTGGGTAGAAGTTGTAATTTTTTTGTATTTTAGCTAGATCCGCAAGTGGAAGAGATATCACTTGCGGAAGCAATGATATTTAGATAAATCAATGAGAAAAATGGCTATGAGAGATAACTATTTCAGCCAATTTCCCTAAAAATAACTGAATAAATCTAATAGCCTATCAACAAAATAATCATAGTCCAACTATGATACTTATTTAAAACTACATATCTTAAACGTACGTTAATATTTTATGTCGTTTGTCCAATATTTAAACTCCAGCTTGTTTATGTTTTTTTACTAAAATTAAAATTGATGACTTGGTAATAATACATTATTGTTTCGGCCAAAAACTTAACAATTGGAGGAAGTAAGTTTTCAATTTTTGTATAATTCTTGTCCATTTTTCGTTTGTGAAAGTTTGAAAGAAAAATAATAAGTCACAAAATAAATGATACAAAACAAATGTAAAAAAATAGAGATTTATGGGATCGGAAATTTGCATCATGATTTAGATTTTAGAATGGTCGGAACTCCTTATCTTAATCCACTTATTTATGCTCGTGTCGAAATATTATTCTACCAGATAAACGATAAAAGATAAATTTCTTATAAGAGACTAATTAATATAATTCATAATAAATAAAAGCCCGAAAGTATATTATTTACCGGGGCGTGCTCTTCCTAATGAGCTAATGAGACAATTTTGTTCGTAGGAAATTGGACATATAACAGTTCTGAATCGAATCTCTCAAAACTTTGGTCGCTCCATCCTCGCAAGGGCATAATTTATCAAATGTAAATAATACAATAAGTGAACAAATTTTACTCTGTTATACGTATGAAAACAACTAATTGACTGAAAAACATAAGATAAATAAATATTTTTATGTGGTTGTAACGGTGAAAGCGAGGGTATTGATTTTAATAACTTTATTGTAGGAAAATTCATGCCTGAATTATCATTCTGATCTCTTGATTCGTTTTTTTTCTCATTTTTGTTTCTTGGATATCATTTTCGTGATTTGAAATTTTGCATATACGTCCCCACAACACGGGTACGAAAATTGAGGGTATCAATCATTTATCCAAACACAATAATGCTTCTGTATCATGTGTTATAGAAGCTATACAGTGTACCAACATTAAGTACGAAAACAGATAATCGAAATGAAACGAGTCACTTCACTTTATCGTACAAAATGTAACAATTTCGTAATGAGAATTTCTCTGATTGAAATTTACAGAATTTTATTTCAGTCATTACGACAGGTTGATAAAGTTGTTTAAATACAACTTATTTATCGTTATTAAAAGGTATTTTAGTTACTTATTTGATTAAATAATTATTTCTTTATAAATAAATATTGTGATATATAATAATTGATCATTAATTGTGCACTTGGATGGATCCCTTTCTGAGGTTGTTTAGATGGGTCTTTCCAATTTAATGTGTTGGGGTCTAAAGGTGTAGTTCACCTGGTGTGGACCCATTTGGAAAATACTTGAAAACCATTTGAAAATCAGTAATAATTATGGGGTCAACTTAAAGTGAATCGTTCTGGGTTTAGTTTTGTTGGGTGTTTTTAACTGTCGGTTTTGTAATAATGGAAAGTTTAGTCCACTTGGGATGTTATGAATTTAGTTGGTTAAAGATCAGACATAATTTTTTTACAAAATGATTGTCTTTTGAACTGTTGTTTTTTGTAAAGCTGTTATAATTTACAATATCTAATCATTCACAAATAAATGGTGGATTCATAGAATCTAGGTGTATATGACCCATTCACAAATCGTCGGTTTATTTCATTGCACGACTTGTTTGATTAAGATTGAAAGCGAAGGAATATGGGCTCTGACATTGATTTCAATAACTATTTAATGTTGGGCAGATAATAATAATAATACAAACAACTTAGAGGTCATTGCAGATAATGTAGTACTCGGCATATTTCAACCATTCTCGTTGGCAATTTTATGGTTCATGGTGGCATAATTGTTTGTTTGTTGATATTTAGTGTGTTGTAGTTTAAGCACCACAATTAGGAATGTTAGCAATTCGAGCATTTACTGAGCTACTCGAATTCGAGCTTGAGTCAGTCTCAAACGAAAAATAAAGTTCGTTCAACTTAATGAATCGAACTTCATAACACCAATTTCCTTGTGGTTGTTACATGCACCACAGATCTCCCATCCGCACACACTGTTTTGGTTTATTTTTATTTTGGGTTTGTTTTGTTTTACCGGAGAAGATGACCAGAGGAAGAGGTTTTTTTTAGTTTGATTAGGATTGTTAAAGATGATGACCTGGGGGGAGGGGGTTGACAGAGATGGTGAGGGTGCAATCGCGTTTGGACTAGGGTTGGAGGGGCTACAATCAAGTGGGTGGGGGCTAAGAAGATGACTATTATGTTAATAAAATAGGAAGAAGACAAAAAAGAAGAAGAAAAAATGCCCATGAGTTAACGTACATTTTAACAGGAGTTAGTAAGAGGAATCAAAAGCATAACAAAATGGCAATTATCGGTACCCCCAATGTGTTTAATGAAGTTTAGGGATTACATTTCAAAGTAGTGATAACCACAAGTACCAAAAGTGTAATTTAATCTACAGATTATATCATTTTGAACCGAAAATAAACAATAATCACAAATAATTACCAATTTTGACACCATCTTTAAGATAAAATAGCGAATCTATTCAATTCACCTTATAATTATTTTCAAAAACAAATTCCTAGAATAACTATAGTTCATGCAGAAAAATGAGATTTACTGCATATGCAAGAAAATCTGCGTAAAGATTGAATTTTAATTAGATTTTACATTCTTGTAATTAGTTATCTAATTACTTTATATCCTTACGGGTTGTGAGGCTAGACCAGGTATGAAGACTGAATCTTAGACTTAGTCTATTGTTGTTTGATCTTTTACTCGGACAAGTGCTACAACCGTCAAGCTGGGTGAATTTCTCATTAACTTCTTTAGAACCAGTAGGTACCCCTACAAAGCAAAGGGAGGATAGATTTCGCCCAGTCTCCCTCTCCATAGTTAGGCGGGGGCAATAATTGTTCATCGAAGGAAAAAGTGAGAGTATCAAAATGCAGTATATGCAGTATAAGTTATCACAAAATCCTCAACAAATAGATTGAAAATGTTTTCTAATGAAGACTCAGTCTCTCATTTTACACCCTTATCACCTTATAATACATAACCTTTATATGAACTAAAATACATTAAAAAAAGTATGTTTATTTTTTTACAAATTAGATCATTGTAATTGTTCTATCAATATATTTAAAATGAGCCGAATATTGAATATCTTTGGATTTAATCATATTATTAAATATCATAAATACGTAAAAATTATTTTTAATACTTACACTTCGTATGTTTGTAGTTATTTATTTTAATTTGTAACTATAAATGTATAAAGTGTAAATATTTGACTCATTTTGAAGGTATTGATGAAACAATTATAATAATATAATTTGTAGGAAGAAAGACATATTTTTTGAAGTACTTTAGTTAATATACGGTTTTATATATGATAATCTGATAAATGTGTAAAATGAAAAAAAATAAGGATATCAAGAAAATTATATAACTAATTACATGAGTGTAAAATGTAATTAAAATCAATTTTTTTTCTGCATAACTTTAAACTTTTTTTATTTGCGTAAATTTTTAGGTGTAAAGTGTGGATATTTAAAGAATTTACTTTTAAAAGTGACTATAAATTGAATTGAATTAACCACAAGGGTGGTGTCTGATTGGTTTGAACTTGGCTTTAAATGTCAAAAGTAATAGGAGGTCTCAGGTTCAAATCTAATGAGAAATAAAAATCTTCTTGTGATTACGGAGGTTTAAATGCAGTGACTCCGGATTATCTGCAAAACAGATGGTCGTTCTGAAATTAGTCGGCTCGCATAGTGAGTTGGTTATCCAGGTTAATAAAAAAAAAGTTGAGTTAGATAAAAAAAATTGAGTTAAATAAAAAAAAACTCTTTTTATTCGTCTTTAATGATAGATTTTTAAGCGATACGTTAATGATTACTCTTTAAATTCACATTAATTGACTTGGTTGGAGCTATAGCTTTAGGCCATATGTGTTTGACTCTTCTTCGTAGGTCACTAAATCGTTGAATAACTTGTATATCGAAGGATCTTTTGGTTTTCTTTTAATGAGGTTTAATGATTTTATTTGATTATTGATGATTCACATATGAATATATTTACTTAGAGTTGGAACCACTTGATATTCTTTACGTATTTATCTTTTGAAAATATAACACTTTTTTGTAAGTTTATATCATTTTGTTTTTGTCAATTACTAATCATTAACACAATCTATATTGGAATATATATACACTGAATTACCAGTCTATCAAGTTGTTAGTAAACAATTAGGATCAATGTGAAAGTACACCGCTCACACACAAAGAACTCCATGTTCTCAAGAAAAAGTCTACATGTATAATGACCACATAAAAAGCAATTGTGGCACACATATGGCCTCTAAGACAGTGTTCTCATAAAGATTCACATCAGGTACATAAGATCCTCGTTTTATATCCACATGTGGATTATATATCTCCATATGAATTCTACAGATAGTAGTTGTTACCATATTACTTCAACATTAAGTTTGGAGCAATATTTGACTAGTGATATTTAAAGTATGTTATTAGAAAGTTATTGTTATATTTAAGAGAAATATAAACATAATTAAAAGGCAACAATATCTCTTATTAAATGTACAAACATACAATCATCCCATTATTGACTTTTGACCATTAAATAACAATAACTCCAATATAGGCTCATAAAGTTCAATTTATTTTGTTTTTATTGATAAGTATTTTAGATATTAAATGAAATAACTAAAATACAAATTTCGTCCATGTGATTTACAAACTCTGTGGTTTTAGTCCTTACAGTTTAGAAATTACAAAAGCTTCCTTGTCGTTTGCTTTATGCTATTATTGATTTCGTTCTTGAGGCCAATGGCCGTTAACTAGCTATGTTAAACTCCACTCACATGAAGACAATTTGGACATTACCCTTTTATTTTTATTTTTTATCATACAAGTCAATAAGTTGTTTTTATAAGCAATCTCAAACATCACCTTTAGTTTTTTTTCTTCTTAAAATGTTTTAATACTTGTACATATGCAATATAAAATTGTATGATAAACAATTAATAAAAAATATGTAAAAAGATGAAATTATCCTCACATGCTCGACACATGAGGTCACTTAACAGGGCTAAGTTAACAACCATTAGGACAAATGACCAAATCCAAAAAAATCAAAACGATAAGAAAGATTTTATAATTTTTAAACTATAGGAACGAAAATCACAAGATTTTCAAACAACAGGGACAAAATTTGTAATTTACTCTAAGTTGTATTTTAAACATAATAACCTCCAAAACAAACTAAGAAAGGTTGAAAATTTTATATTAATTGTGAAAAAGGGCCAGTTGAGATCGAGTAAAGAAGATTAAAGAAGGGCCGTTGGAGATCGAGAGTTTGAGTTCGAGCTCTTAGATATTCAGGTGACAATCAAGTAAATCATTATGTTTAAGCTTTGAATAAATGTTGTTAAGTTGATATTTAGAGAGTAACACAGACCAATTGGTCGAAGTTTTGTGGTTGCATCGACAGCTTAACGACTACCATTAAACAATAATAAGTGGGTTAAAACTCACATTTACGATGTGTATAAGAAACAACTTTTGGCCATGGTTGGTCGGGTTTTTGTGGACCTGTATGTAAGAGCACTACAAGTGAGTCATGTAAGGTAGTTCACAACCATGTCCAAGTTCGAAGCCGAGACCAAGTTACACCCAAAAAATCTCGAGCCTAATGAGCCAGGTTCAAACCCAAACTCTAAAACATGTCTGCTCCAAAAAACCTGTTCTAAAAGACCTGATCGATTCTTTAAAAAAGGAGACTTATTTTTGTTACATGGGTTTAAAATTTCAAGATGTTACATTAAAAATATTAATATAAAATGTTATATTTGACAATTGATTAAAGTATTTTACTTTTATTTAAAAAAAAAAAAAAAAACTAAGGTCAAATTTAGATTGATATTATAATTGATCACAATATAGGTTTGTTTTTGGAAATTTGGACCACTTTGTTAGGGCTTGGTGCCACTTGTCTTCATGTCAAGTGCACGTCTTGGACAACTCATAAACACTATCATACACCATATCAAATTATCTTGATAAACTCCTCTGACTATCTCTCCCCCCCTTCACTTTCTCTGCGTTTCGCTCTCTACCCTTTTGATAACCCCTCTTCTTCCTCTCTACCTTCAAATTGGTCCTTTGCTTTGCTACCTTCAAGCTCTAATGGCGTTTCTCTGCTGATTCAGCCAGACTAAAAAGAAAAGATTCAGTTTTTTTCAACCGGCCCCGACCCGATCATCGTCAATTTAACAACAGCTGTGTGTGATACTCTCTTTCTAT
This sequence comes from Cynara cardunculus var. scolymus, assembly GCF_001531365.2. Taxonomy (NCBI): domain Eukaryota; kingdom Viridiplantae; phylum Streptophyta; class Magnoliopsida; order Asterales; family Asteraceae; genus Cynara; species Cynara cardunculus. The sequence continues at coordinate 39,285,321 of NC_037539.1, forward strand.
CTCTGCGTCTCCCCTTCATTCATCAAACAAGAGTTTGTTTGTCAATCTCAATTACCCTTTTGGTTTGACTTGATCCTTAGATCTAACTCTTTCACTTTTAGATCTTCCTCAACTTTCGACTTTGAAGGTAACAACAAGTCTCGGCTATTCTCTTATAATTTATTGAATCGAGTTTTGTTAACTTATTCCAAACTCTTAAGAATCTCGAAGAGGTTAGATTTTTGTGTTTGTAATTATTCGGACCTTCTGGATTGGTCAATTAGATTTGACTAAAGAAATATGGGTTTGTTGAAAAAATTAAAGGTGGGGATTTTAATATTGACCATTCTATTTGCCAAAATTATGTGTTCTTCTTTTCTGTTTTTTGTAAATTTCAACTTCTAAGGCTGTTATGATCATGGATTTTGCGTTGTATGATGAAGGGATAGGTGTGCTTTGTTTCTAATCAACAATTGTATATAAAGTTATGTGTTTCTATTTTTGAGTTATTTTACTGAGATGATTTTGGCATGTTGATTGTTGAGCAACCACTGTATGGTTTTTGAGTGACTTTTCAGCTTATAAGATTTGCATACTTGAAACAGCTTTTGATTGTCATTGCTACAAAATCATCTGAATTATGTTTGTATTGATCTTATTGTAGGATTTTAGAGATCAAGGTTTGAGTTGAGGGGCATAAGTTATTATTGAATCTTAATCAAATGCGGATAACACGAAGAGGGGTTTTGATGAGATGAGGTATGTTATCTGGGTTCATGAACTTTTTGTGGGCCTGTTTCCGGCCGCGGTCGGACCGACATGTTCACAATGGTTCTGATTCGGGTGGTCGTCAAGATGGACTCTTATGGTACAAGGATACAGGACAGCATTCTAATGGTGACTTCTCTATGGCTGTAGTTCAAGCCAATAATTTATTAGAGGATCAGAGTCAGCTTGAATCAGGGTGTTTGAGCTTGCAAGAATCGGGACCTTATGGTACCTTTGTAGGAGTGTATGATGGGCATGGAGGTCCTGAGACGGCAAGGTTTATTAATAGTAACCTCTTTCAACATCTAAAGAGTAAGTCACCTGAATCCTGATAAATCGTTGAAATACAAAATATGTGAACTAAAACGATATGGAATGCTTTTATCATTTTGGTATGCATATTACCACATGTCACTGGTTAATATTGTATTGTCATTGAAGGTCTAAAAAGATTTGTGTTTTGGTAGGTTGTATTGCAAAATTTGAGCTATTTTGTACTAGCTTTCTTTTGTTCAAAGAATATTGCAAGCATTTTATTAGGCATATAGTTTTACAAATTTGTCTTCATTGATAGGTAAATGTCTAAAATGCCACAAAATCAATTTCACAAATAATTTTTTTATCAAGACAATGTGCATATAGGTACTTAAAGCTTGGAAACTTGCCAAAAAAGAAGCTGTTGAAATTTTCATGGGGCTAGGGAGCACGAAATTTGGTGAAAAACACGGTTGGAATGACAGTGATTAATTAGATAAAATTGATGATTATGAGTAAAAGTTTATTGAGAAAGAAGTCTTGAGTTGTAGACTTGTAGTTGAGTTTCCATTAAACAAAAGGTTAGTTTTTCTATAAGTAGAAAGAGTTGTGTTGCGTTGTACCTAAAACGTTTCAGATGTTGTTTGTTTCTACTATTTTCTTCCATTCTTCATTCTTTGTTTTGTAGACACCATCTTCGTTGCCCCTCACGCCATGTATGGGACCCACCCGCAAAATGAAAATATTAATAAACGGAATGGTGTTTGAAGCTCAAATCTAGACCTTTTTTCCTGCAATTATTAGCTCTAAGCAAAAGCTTTTCCTTCTCAGGAGCTCAATTTCATTATCTTATTTGTTTTGTTAACTTCTCTAAAAATTGACAAAGCAAACAAACACACCGTCCATTGGAGAAAATTGTACTATCTTTTAGGGCAGATAAGTTAATTTTCAGCTTCAAACTTGATATGGGCTCTAATTTTTTTTCCAGCAGATTGATGAAGTACAGAAACTTGCAAGTATGTTGAATATAAAAGTGTTGTGTTCCTTTGTAACAAAGTACATACAGTTTTGCATTGAGCATAACTGGGTTTGACCTCAAAATTGAAAATGTATGTTCTGTATACAAGTTGTGGTCTTTTATGGGATACTGAACTCGGCAAAGTTCTTGATTTCTCAGGGTTTACGTCTGAGAATCACTCAATGTCAGTGGAGGTAATCAAGAAGGCTTTCCAAGCAACGGAAGAGGGTTTCGTCTCTCTTGTATCCAAACAATGGCCAATGAAACCACAAATAGCAGCCGTTGGATCATGCTGCCTTGTTGGTGTCGTATGCGGTGGAACCCTTTACATCGCGAATCTTGGAGATTCTCGAGCTGTTCTGGGAAGGCTAGTGAAGGCAACTGGGGAAGTTCTTGCAATTCAGCTCTCAGCTGAACACAATGCGTGTATAGAGTCTGTGAGACAGGAGTTGCATTCTACGCATCCAGATGACTCACAAATCGTAGTTTTAAAACATAATGTTTGGCGGGTAAAAGGCCTCATACAGGTAACTTTCTCTTACCCATGATTACCTTAAATCAAATATGGTCTACAGTCTATGATGACTTTTTAGTGTTTGTAGTACAAGTACTTATTGTCTCGAATATTCTACAGTCCAAACACTTAGAGTTGTATTGATCCATCTTGGTATGATTTTATCTCTATCCCTGGTAGGTTAGCGTGATATTTCCTTTGTTCCAAAAGAAAGCCGTGGTTTTACTTTCATAGTCAAAGAAGTCCATTCTTCACATAATTTGGTATCAATTCTAAATGATGAAGAAGACAATGGTTTAAGTTAGATTACATTGGAATTACATGATCAATATTAGATTACAAAGCATTAAAATGGTTTTTGATTTTTAGCCTAAAAACAAACGATGTCAGTTTTGGATTTGAAAATTTACTTGTTTGATTGCAAAAATCAAAGTGTACCTTCTTTTTTGAATGGAGTAGTACCCTTTAAGGCAATTTAAGTTTGCTAGTTCATGATCACATTAGTGTTTCACTAGTAAGGTGTTTTAGGCTATGTTGCAAGGATATAAGTTTGGAGTCGATAGATACACTGTGCTATAGAAGAAGTTGTAGGCCCAAGGGGGCATTGGTAGTTTGCTATTAAGGTGTTTCACGATATGTTGCAAGGATACATGTTTGAAGGCACTTGTGCATGATATAAGGCAAGATATCAAAATGAGGATGTTTAGGTGGTTGAACTATGTTGGACAGGATACTGAATGAAGTTTTTCAATCAGGGTTGGAAGTAGCAACTCCTAGCTGAGGGTGAGGAACAAGAAGGAGCCAACGGTTGAGGGTCAAGCAAAGGCCCTCCCTGAGGGCTAAGAGGGTTAGTCACTCTCTTATTTAGAGGGGRCGGGATAGGGCTTGCTTGTCTTTCTCTCACACCTCTCAGTCAGAATCCGGGCTAGAAGTTGTCCACACGCGCAATTCCTCTCCCTACAGGATAGCTTGTTTGTATTCCGCTCTTCTCCCTGAAGGGAAAGATATCTGAAAGTAGCATTCCCGATATGAATGAGATAGGCAACTTGAAGGGCTAGAGGCTAAGAAGGCAACTAGCTGAGGGCGAAGGGCACAATGAACATGAACCGAATCAACTGAGAGTATCACGGGTAAATTGAGAGGGAAGACTACAATGCTTTTGACAAGTTCGTAGGAGACAGATGCCAACACCTGTAAGGAGGGTGGATAGCGTAATGGTTGAGGGGCCTAGGACGACATAGGATGAACATGGCGGCTTTAGGCATTCCCAAAGGCATGATCCTGGATAGAATTTGTGGAGACGCGTTTAGGGAGGGTTAGAGAGCTGACAGTTGGATTTCGAAGTCCATAATGGGGTAGCCGGGAGTAGCTTCTGTGTGTGTTCTTTTTCCAGGAAGGGGTCTTTTGGCTCACTTGTTAGGTTGTTTGGTTTTCTGTATTTCCCATTTTACTTTTAGTGCCTACTTGTTTTCGTCTTATTTCCTGTTGTTTACTACTCTATGGGTACTCGCTCTACTTGTTTGAATCTTATTTCATCATGTTTAATGTGCGTGCTTCCTTTCCCATGTTTGCCTCAAGTTTGTCATTAATCTTCAAAACTTTTTTCCTTGCATATGTTAGTCTTCCTCTTCGCATAACCTCTTTACTTCTTGGCTAGAGGAATTGTTGCGTATTTCTTACCCCTTCCTACTCCCTGGACCCCACTTCGCGGGGGATTTACCGGGTTCATTTGGTTTAGTTTAGTGCATGAGGCAAAAGATCATGTGAGAAGAAGAGTCAAGGTGATAAGCATGAGAAGGGATCTGGACCCTTGATCACCTTTAATCTCAAACCCACCCATGATTCGCGCTTGATTTGGGGATTGATCCGGTGCATCTTGGTGCATCTCATCCTAATGTGCATCCAAAGGTGAAGATCCCTTAGTACGCTTCTCACCTTAACTCTCCTTCTCACTGGAACCCAACCCTAGTGCATGATACATGGCACATGGATTTATTGATTATAGAAGGATAAAAACACGGATGTGCATTTTAATATCCATACAATATGCACAAGTTTAAAAACAAAAACAACGGAAGAAATAAATTATACTTATAGATCACACATTAAGTTTGTCAATGAGCATGTACAGCGTAAGTCTTACAGTGCCGTTTCTTTTACTTTATGCACTCATAATAGTCTAAGATATCGAGGAAAATTGTTTTTGCTTTGCCTTCCTCCTTTATTTGCACACTCTCTCTCTCTCTCTCGCTCTCGCAAACACACAAAAGCATAAGATGTAGGTTTTACTTCAGACTCATGGCCTTAATTTCTGAATTTATAGTTAGTGAATAGTCATGTCTTGCTGTAAAAAGACGAATGTTACCATTTTTGCATCCCCAATATTTGTGGTAAACAATTTTGGGAGCAGGTAAAACAACACCCATGCACACCCCTCACTGCACTTCTAGTCCACCCTTTTTCCTTGTCTGAAATTCATGTTCAAATTTTGAAGCCATAGATTTTTGTTACTTTTATTTTTTTCTAGATGATTGAAATTTGCATGCAATGTGTGAACTTACATAACCTTGAAATGAAGATCAATGAGTTTGTATTTTTAAAACTTTAGATCTCTGTTTGCAATATATCCTCTTGGATAGTCGATGCAAGACAGTTTTAGAGGGAAAAAAAGGAATAGGGAAGAGAATGGATGAACTACTTTTCCAGGGATCAACACTAAAGAAACACTTTTCTCTCGAGCATCACACACATTTAGCGAAAGCCCAAAGGAAAGTGATGTATAATGTATTTTTGATTGTTTAAAAGCTCGATATCATTCATTTGGGCTTTTAAGTCTGTTGTAATAGTTACCATCTCTGGATTATTGAACAATTAACTCCCCAGTCTTAACTCTTGATTTGTTATTCATATGACAATTGGCGTGAGAGGATGTAATTGGTATGATATACGTGTGAAAAGATCATGATACTTGAGTGACCAATTTATCTACTTGGGTTGGGTTCTGGTGAGAAGGGTAAGAAGGGATGTCCACCCTTAGATCAATCCTAATTGAAGATCAATTGAAAATTCCCTTCTAAAGCTAATTCATGGGTTGTTTTGGGATTTAATGAGAACCACTAGATCACCACTACTTAAAGTGATCAAGGTTCCAAATCCCTTCTTACACTTCTCACCTTAACTCCTTATCCTCGCACGATCCTTCGTCTTACTTACTTTGCCTATAAAGATAATACTAACAATTATCCACATAATTCTACGTATTACATACACTCAACATAATTTCTTTTGGTCCTAATCTTACGTTCCTCATCAGGAATCCCATTTTGCTCAAGAATAAAAATGAGCAATTCCTGTTGAGGCTATCTGCCACCGATCAGCTATCGTCTCCTTTGTCTTAATGGAGAACTCTTGAAACTCCACATTTGTTGTTTCCATTCATAACCCCCCCTTTCCTCTTCTTTTTCTGTTGTCTCCCATATGTGTGTGTTACCTATCAACATTCGGTGATGATTACTATGGGCAAATAAGCAACTTTAACTCCTATAAGCTTTTGCTATAATTTTTCAAGCCTTAAAAACTTGTGTTTTCTCTGCAGATTTCGAGATCCATTGGTGATGTATACTTGAAAAAGGCGGAATTCAACAGGGCTCCTTTATATGCCAAGTTCCGCCTTCGTGAACCTTTTAAAAGACCGATATTGAGCTCGGACCCATCAGTTTCGGTGCACCAGTTGCAGCCACATGATCAGTTTATCATATTTGCTTCAGATGGCCTATGGGAGCACCTCAGTAATCAAGAAGCTGTTGATATCGTTCAAAGTCACCAACGCAGCGTAAGATGCTTAACTTGATAAACTTCTGCTATGCTAGTTGACTTTGGAGGTTAAACCTAGTAATCTTGAAATTCCAAGATTAATATGTTTGCAGTATTTGTTGTAAGGTTAATGTGGGTGATTCATTTCTTTTAAATTTTAAGCATTTCACATGAATCAAATTGTATCTTGTTTAGTTGTTGATTTGAATGGACTTCTGTTGCAGGGAAGTGCTAGGAGATTAATAAAAGTGGCATTGCAGGAAGCAGCAAAGAAGAGGGAAATGAGATACTCTGACTTGAAAAAGATCGATCGTGGGGTGCGTCGTCATTTCCACGATGATATCACGGTGGTGGTGCTGTTTCTGGACTCGAACCTGATGAGTAGGGCTAGTTCCTCCTCGGTTAGAACCCCTAACTTATCCGTCAAAGGAGCAGGAGTAAACCTGCCTTCAAACATACTTGCTCCTTGCTCAACCCCAACGGAAACTGGGACCGCCTGATCATCTCTCTATCTCTAGTCTACTATACATACATACATACCTACATATATAGAAACTGTTACCTCTCTAATTTCAGCTTTTTCTTGTACTATTTCCCTCATCAGTGTGAATACCTCCCCAGAAAAAGAGAAAAAAAAAACAAAGAAAGGCAAGGTAGGCAACCCGGTGCACCGTGGTTCCTTGGAAAATAGGTAGTTTGATATTGTGGATGGTGAAAGCAGCAGGCAACCCCGGTGCACCATGGTTGTTAAATGGTGACCGAGGAGCACAAGTCGAAATTCTTTGTAACCTCGTTTAAGTCGGAGTAGTAATACTAAAACTTTACAGATGGAAGCAAGGGTTATAGTTTATACTATTTTCAACTTAAAATGTGTCCATCCAGAATTGACTTGTAACCTTGAATTTGTTTCGAGTTATACAAGTTCTTGATGATGGTTTCCTTTTTGGGATTTAGGGGCAGGTTTCTTGATAGATGTTTGTGTTTGCAGACATGGTTTTGGTTAAAGCACTATTTAGGTTAATCCAGTGGCTGGACTCGGCTCGCGTAACTGAGTCAAGTTCAACCACCTTTACTATGTATATGCTATGTTTACTGCACCTAGTTTGTGTATTGACCTCTGGTTTACGTAGTGTTTTGTCAGTAGTGAGCAAACTGACTCGATAGAATTTGCATGTGTAAGTTGTGTTGGTGATTTTAGTGTCATCGACCATTTGGTGTAATTGATATTTATATAAAGGTAAAGCATTTGGGAGTGCACACCTACATAAGTTGCTTTAAATCCGGGACAGACCAATGGTGGGCTTGCGAGGGCAAAGCCAATGTCCTTTGTGTGTTCGAGTACAACGTTAGTGTGTTGGATTATGGAACATGATCAAAGAGTACTCAAAACCAATGTTGATTTGAAAGGTTGACTTAGAAAATTTGCAATCGCTTTAACTACCTGATAACTGTCAAACAATTGCTGGTCAACACATTGTGATAAACATAAAAACATAGCAAAAACCTTTGTAATTTGTCCCCATTGTGCCTAAGGATGAGTGTTATTTTGGATTTTTCCAAAGTGGATTTTGTACGGCAGACTCGAAACACTATTTTTAGATAATGTTTTTCTCGCACTCTAGAATAGTATCAGAGTCTGATTCATTATTATCACATGAAATCTAGACTTCCAACAAATGGTCAACAAGGTTTAGGAGCTGTTTACTCAATTGATTATCTGATAAACATTTATCAGTAATTTTCGACACTCTTACTTTATAGGGTAAGATTGTAACTTATTAAAACATAATCGTAGGATTGTGAAACCCATGGGGTTGGTTGGTGTTTTACGGGATTTCAGAGGATTTGTATGTAATAATGGTTCAAAGTATGTTAAAAACATTTGATTTGTAATAGTCAATTAATAACAAGGTAATTTGATTATTATTATAATTATTTATTCATTTTTTTATAAATAACGGTCATTCCAAATCCTACAAACCAAACACACCAAAGATTCTAAATCCTTCTACGAAATCCAAATCCCTCAAAACCATTCCATCAAATCAAACGTCCCCTAAAAGCATTTAGTATTTCTAGGAAGTTAGTCAGGACCATGATTCGCTAAGCACAAAAAAGAAAGTTCTCTTGATTTATGTTTGTAAAATGGTTAGTTCTGGTATACGTAGGAAATTACTTTATAGGATCGATTACTTGAAATCTAATGCCAACTGCTACCATTCATTATAACATGTGTAGGATCTTGCCCAACCCACCTCTTCCTAGCCTCGTCAATGATGGTTAACTTGATGCCCTTACCCTTGAGTCGTCACACGGTTGGGGAATGTATTCACGGTCCGAAAGGGTATAAAGTCATGGGTGTCTCTTCTCCAATCAATAAAAAACATCTGTTACAAAATACAAAGCAACACACAAGAAATTACAGGCACAAGACAAATGTTAGTCAAAAAGCCATCATTTACTGTTCATCCAACACCAACAATAACATGAATAAACAAATACCATACGAAGTTTATGCCTAAAATAAATGAGTGTTGATTCCTCAAGTCTCATGCAAAGGGAATTATGTATAATCTTACAAGCAATCAACCTTTGACATTAAACAACACAAAATAACTTTCCAGTCAATTTCAATTTTTCCTAAACTGAAATATGCATTTCAGTTAAGTGCCAAACACCACAACCATAATTCTCCAATCAACTATTTCCCTTTATAAACTGAAGTATGTACCATCTTACCTTGATCCCATATCAAACCAAGATATATGCAAATATAAGAAACCAAGTTACTACAATTTTCATGAAAAAGATACCATTAAGAAAAAGTAGGCAAGTATGTCTTGACTTTGTTGTCGACAAGCACGTGTCTTTGCATCAAGATAGAAATCACCTCATGGCTTGTCAAAGCATACTTCAACCTGTTACGAAGAATGAGAATCAATTCTAAAGTGGGTTTCTATTCATAATCCATTCTAAAGTGCTCACTCGAGAGCTTCATTCCATGATTCATATGCTGCTAAGCACTACTCTATATATATATCAAATATCCATACGAAATAGACTATTGTACTCTGCTAATCAAATATTTTCTTAACTGTTTAAAGATGCTTGCATCACTTTTAGATTTGTAAACTTCAATGAGGATATTGTGAACAAGGCTCATCACTATACCCTCATGTTCTGTCTAAATTATTATATATTTTGAATAGCATGTAACGTTTGAACCAAAATCCCAATTTCAAGTCGTATACAACATTATAACTGTATCAATAAACGTCATTTGTTTAAAAAGCAACAAGTGTTAGGACAAGCTTGGGGGAGGGTGAAGGTTGTTTTACGTTTAAAAATTGTTTTTGAAATATTTTTAGGAAAATATGTAACAACACACAAGATGGATTCTTTTGCTAAGGATTAACATAACCAAGTAAACAAACAAAAATAAAGAGAGATACAGACAAATTTAGAGAGGGTTATCCAAAACCGGGCTAATCCTCTTTGTTGAGTGAATTCAGCTAGACGGTTCACTATATTCTTCTTTTAAGGTAGAAACACACCGTATGAACACTGATTACACAAGATTTTGAATATTTGAAACTGAATCCAAGTTCTAGCTATTATTCACACATCTATGTGGATGCTAGTTGGATCTATCTGATACACTTAGTAGAGTGTGGAGAATATTTGTGTTTTATGCTTGTTGATCTTGAAAGCAAGAAAAAGATCAAGTATGAGAGAGTTGTGAGTTGAGAGTCAAATGTTAGAAAGACTTGAGAGTGTTGAGAAAGTTAAGAGGTGGTCCTTGGGAGTTGAGAGTAAGGTGCCGTTTACCAAACGCTTATCCGGGTAAGCGCTTATCAAGTCATATTACTTTACCGGATGAATATGTCAAGGACTAAGAATCTTACTCGGTAGAGTTTTCGGACACCGCTTTTCGCGATTTAGATGAGCAAGAGGCCATGGCGACCCCAGCTTCGACAGGTTCGGGGTCGGGGAGAGGCCCCAACCTAGAGATGCTGACACCGAGTCATCCGAGCCACCGAAGACATCTGTCTTTGTTAGGCCATGGGTAAATAGATGTGGTATAAGACTTTGTATTACATAATAAATTAATATGACTGTCTTTGTGTTGAAAATATTTGTTTAATTGTACAGGTTTAAAGATGCCCATGTTATCCGAGAGATGACGACTATCTTCAGGTCTTCCTTTGTTGGTCCGTGGCATAGATGGAAGGAAGTACCTCAGAAAGCACGTGACTTGATGTTCCAGCGCTTTAGGGTTGGTGTACCATTTTAATGACATTATACATACAAGATTATTGTTTTTACATTTATACAAACATTGTGTGTGTAGGCTAAGTTCCAATGGGATCCTGAGCTGGATGACACGGTACATTCATTATGGACCAAAGCCATGCACAACAGGTACTCTGATTAGATTAGCTCTGCACATGATTGGGCCGTGGCGCAGGCCTATCCTGGTGATCAACAATGGGATGGTGAGGACTTCTCACGGATTAGATTACACCATCCCGTATGGATACCAGACAGGTTTTGGCTACAGATGATTGACACRGTATGCATCTCTATTGTGAGCTTTTCGAACTGCCATGTGTACCGCCTTTCGCCTTATATATGTGCTCTGTTTTTAACAGGTTTGGGATACCGAGGCTTGGAAAAGGAAATCCAGGATCAATCGGGCCAATCGAAACACCGAGTTTGAGGGGGTGTCGTCCAGACACACTGGGGGATCGATTAGTACGGCACA
>NC_037539.1:39296907-39300806 GCF_001531365.2 Cynara cardunculus var. scolymus
CGAATATTTGGTTTCGGGACCACCCAGGACCCCACTTATGCTATGACGGGTAGATGTAGCAGTAGCGGGTCATCATACGAGTCAAGAGCGGAGGTACGTTGGTTATATTGTTATAAACTTTCTCTTTACTAAAATTGCGAACAAATTACTAATTTCGAAGAATATTGAATATTTACAGGTAACGGAGTTGAGAGATAAGTTGTCAAGGGTAGAAGAGGAACTCGAGACCGAATGGAAGAATATGGCAGATTTGGAGGCCAGACAAGCTGCCTCGGCAGCTGAACAGGCCAGACAAGCTGCTGCATTAGCCGAACAGACTGCTGCATTAGCCCAACAGGCCGCATTWTCGGAGCATTTTGYTGCGTTTATGCGGCAGTCAGGATATGTTTTCCTACCTCCCCCAGATCCCGATAGTTAGGTTGTATGTATTCGAAGATTAAATTGTATGAATTGAATATTTTAAATTGTATGAATCCATATTTTAAATCGTATSAATTRGTTASTTTTGTTCACAGATTTGGTTTGTTATATATTATTATTTTCAGGTTTTTTAAAAATAAATACATGATTTATGTATTTTTAAAAATTTTATTTTTTAATTTTTTAAAAATCAGCGACGGATTAGCGAGGGAAAATCCGTCGCTGAAAGTGCTTGAATTTCCCTCGCAAATCCGTCGCTGAAAGTTCCGTCGCAAATCCGTCGCTGAAAGTTCCCTCGCAAATCCGTCGCTGATAATTCCCTCGCAAATCCGTCGCTGAAAGTTCCCTCGCAAATCCGTCGCTGAAAGTTCTCTCGATAATCATGAGTCTTTTCCGGTAAGTGAGGGCGACAACTCTTACCATGGTTAGCGCTTACCGGGATAAAATTGTTTAATGAAATTGCTTTGCTTTAGAATCAAAAAGCATATTAAAAAAATTTATACAAACTTTATCATTTTATAAAGATGCAATTGCTAAAAATATAGAGATTAATTAAGTGAACTTTTAAAATTTGGTAACAACATTAACACTGAGATTTTCCAATTATCTATTAGTGATCGTAGTCATGTTAAATATACATACCCAAATATTCCTAAAAGATGAGGACTAATCCATAGTGGCAAAAATAGTCTAATATACCCCGAAATCCAAAACGTTTCCACAATGGCAACCAATCAAAAATACTTCAATTTCATTAGAAAAGAAGTCACCAAAAAAGAACGCATATACTAAAAACAACTAATTGAGCAAAAATTCCACTTTTTACATGTACAATTTAAACAATACATAATTTATCAATCAACTCCAAATTGCAAACATACTATCAAATGTAAAATATGCTACAAACAAATGTACAATCAAAAGGACAGATGAAGCTGTAGACATGAAATCACTTGAGCTCTGAATGTGTCAAATTTGGAGAAGCAGGGGCTTGATGAGTGATAGTTATCTTGCACAAAATGTGGATATGAGGTGAAGGCCCAAGCAAATGTAGCAATCGCAGAGAGAAACATGAATCACTCAACTGTAAAAGACAAACATAAAAGTTAAGGGGAAAGCTTGAACATGGAGATTTAGAAGGGAAAGAAACAACCTTACAGTGTATAAGTTAAGATCAAGAAGCAACGATTAGCTCTGATAAAAGAACAAAGAAGAAATTAAACGAGAAGGGTAGGAAACGTACATGATTGGAAGAAATCCGTAGTCTTCTTGTAATGAAAATAAAACATGGCTTCGTGTTTTCGGAAGAGCGGAGAACAATTGACAACTGGGAAGAGCAGAATAATTGACAACAGAGAACAATCACAAAGCGGAATGATATTGCACATGGTGTTAATGCGTTGGTGAGGTTAGTGTTTTGACAAAATCGACTAAGTTGAGGAGAGGAGAGGAGTTGGACATGGGAGAGATAACTGAGTAGCGTTGGGAGACAATTCAGGATATCTGCTTTGAAGCATGTATACTGTGCAAAAGAATCAATACCTCTTAAAAAGTCCCTTAAGTTTAAAAAAATGGCCTTTGAAATCATACCCTCACATGAATTCATGGGGCAATCTAGTATTCTTTTTACCCTTCTCTTATTTTCTTGAAAAATAAAAGTAAATAAATATTATAAATACAATAAATTTATATTATATATGTAATTCCCCCTCCCTTCCCCATTGAATCTTCGACGAAACACCTTTCCCTCCCCTTTTTCTTGACGAAATCACCTCCCCTCCACTCCCTCTTGCTTTGTCGCTTTTTTTTTGCTGTCAACAACCTGTGATATTGTCTAGACCATAAATCGTCCTTAGGTAAATTTTCTCCTGAAATCGTCTAAACTAGAAATCATTCTTGGTTGAACTTTCCAATCATCTAAACTAGAGATTGTCCTTTGGTAAATTTATTGTGATATCGTTCATATGTGTGACATGAAATCCTGAGATGTTCAATGGGGAAGGAAGGGGGTGGTCTCAGGTTGGAGGGTTTGCAGGTGGTGGCGATCTCAGGCCCTCGTAAAAAGGTTTGAAAGTGTGGAGGGTAATCTAATATGAGAATATAATAAATAGAGAAAAAGACAAAAAAAAAATACGGGATAGATCGAAAGAGGCTGGTATTTTGAGGTTTGGGATGTCATTTTTGGCGGTTAGCTGAGATGGTAGATGTAGAAGAGATTGATATTTTGAGTGTAGAGGTTGACGAGAATAGGTCGTGATTTTGTAGGTTTTAAATAGATCTCTTTCATGATTCTTCGGGTTTTAAAGGTTGAGGATGAGACCAAGAACGGTGGCCGAATAAGAGGGTTGTTATCAGCGAAGTGACTGGTTGTAGCTGGCAAGAGGAAGAGAGGGGAATGGATGGGGTGGGGGTAGGGTGTATCGATGGTTATAAACAAAATAGAAAAAAAAAACATAAAAAATGGGTAAAAATGCAAAATGTCCCTCAATAATCATTTTTTAACAAAATCAATCAAAATGATACATTTTAGAGCAAAATGCAAACTGTAATGACCATTTATATATTTACTAAGGCACATTGACACTTTTCATAATTTCATATAAACAATAAGGACCAATATTGCAATTTTACTCTTGGTAAAAATGTGTCCGAATATGAATTAAGATGAGAATTGTAAGAAGTGATTTGGATTCTTGATCACTTTTAATCACAAAACAACTTATAAATTGTGTTTTAAAAGAAATTGATCTAGTGTATCTCGTTAATGTTGATCTAATGGTTCTCTTCAATTGTGATTGATACAAGGATGGAGATCACTTCTTACTTTTTTTTTACCATAATTTTTATTCTCACTAGAACCCAACCCAAATTATAAACCATATTCAATCTTGTAATAATGGTGACCTATAAATATGTATGTTTGAAAATACATCCCCAAAAAAACGATAGTATGTATTTTGAATTAAATAAATGGGATTTATTATTAAAAGAAACATTAAGTAATTAAAGAAGGGGAGTGCTAATGGCACCCCCTTAGTAGGGGTGTGGAATCATTGGAAATTGTGCCGTCATAAACATCAAATCAATTTAATTATATTTAATTATTATTATTTAATATATATATATATATATATTAAGTTATAATTATATATATATATATTAAGTTATAATTATATATATATATATATATATATACTTTCAAAGCAGTATTTCAATACCTTCAAAGCAGTATATATAATTATAACTTAATATATATATATATATATATTAAATAATAATAATTAAATATAATTAAATTGATTTGATGTTTATGACGACACAATTTCTAATGATTTCACACCCCTACTAAGGGGGTGCCATTAGCACTCCCCTTTATATATATTAAGTTATAATTATATATATATATATATATATATATATATATACTTTCCATCGTATACTTTAATATATTATATAATATTTTTTATTTATAATAATTT
>NC_037539.1:39301874-39321597 GCF_001531365.2 Cynara cardunculus var. scolymus
AACAGAAAATAAAATAAATAATATATATTAATTAAAATTTTCTTTAATTAATAATAAAATAAAAAGTAATAATCACAAAAAAAAACAAAAAAACACAAAAAATTATAAAACATAAATAATTAAAGACTATTTAAAGATGACATTAGCATATAATAAGGATGTCATTAGCCACCCCTTAAAGAAGCATTTGTTAGTTAATAATTTAGATGAGTTGAGGCTTTTCAGAGCATTTGGTGAGTGGTTCAGAGTGTCAGTCAAACAAATATTCCCACCATCCAACATAAATCCCTGCCACCCTTTCCTTTATTTTCCCTAATTTATATTATCAATTATTTTATGATCATCATAATCACTAATTTACTTAAACACTCATTTCTTATTTTATGATATTAAAAACAAATTATACATACACCTTATCAAATGCGGTGACTCTGGGTTATTTGTAAAGCAGGTGATCGTCCTAAGATTAATCGACGTGCATAGTGGATTGAATATCCAGGTGAATTATTTCAATAGGTTTGTTTTTATAGTCAAATCATACCACCATCCAGAAAAATTTCTGGACCTACCAATGCCATTATATAAGAAAGATTCAGAGAATAAGACGAAATCGCAACTTTCCTTATTCTGTTGTAACAGGTGCAAAAGAATCGATCGTCTTAAGTCACTTTCAACTTTGTTTTTATCATTTCACCCCATTTTTTGCAGTTATGTTGTTTTATAGATATAGAATTCGGATTGCAATGAGAGACCACTTTTTATAAATGGAAGTAAATTTATTTAAAAAAATAATAGTATTATAATGTTTTTTTGTGTGTGTGTGTATGTATGATGAGATGAAAACTGTAGGGGTGAGAATTGTAAAAAATAAGTAATAAGAGGAGTGAGAATGAAAATAAGAAGTTTGACTCCTCTTTTTTATCACAGGTCACAGGTCCTTTTTGCTTTACTTTACTGCACTCTGACACAACCTTTTTTCCATTTAAAAATAATACACAATTGTTGTATGCCACGTGGATGCGTGGCATGACGACCATACGGGTGACGAATACAGATATTTAACCGATTCTCATACTCTCATCGTAACTGGAAAAAATATTTTTTTTATATTTGAAATTTTACAGTAAAATATTGTGAAGTTTTAAATATAAAAAAATGGTCTTATGAATCTCACAAAAATATATTGGTGTCATGTGATCTCAAATCTCTTACCTTCACATCGTTTTTCTATGAAATTTTAAATGTAAAAAATTGGTCTCATGAATCTCAAGAAAACAAGATGGTCTCAAGTCTCCAAATTCACAAAATGCTTTAAAAACAAAATATCCTATTGATCAACAATTCACCAGCACCACGAAGATTGTCAAACACAAGCTTATCATGAGAGCTCCAAATCGAGTAAAGGGACACCGGAGACGATGCAGAAAACAACTTGGATAAAGTCCAAACATTCAAAACTGAAGCAATAACCTGTGGGTCGAAACCCCACCATTTTAGAATTTTGCTCCACAACTCCTAGATCAAAGAGCACTTTGCAAAACAGTGATCCATTGCTTTGCACTTTGCCAACCACCATTTCCTCTGGCCTCATCTCCATCTTCAACTTACATCTTCGTCTCTAAAACCTTTCAAAACCCACCTGGCCAACTGCTAATCATCTTCGACGTCGCCTTCACCACCATTGTTTAAGATTTTATATTTCAACTTAAGTTGTAGAGTTAGGGTTCATTTAGGCTTCATATTTCGATTTGGGTTTCAAAGTTGGGTTTCATTTAGGTTTGTTTGATTTAACTTCAAATGAACTCTGGTTTTTAAAAATTAGTTTGATTAAGGGTTAAAAGAAGATAAAGTGTAGCATCTATTCTTGTCGGTATAACAATGAAAGGATGATTTATGTAATTCATTAAAAGAGGTGTGGTATATTTAATTAAGGTTGGTCGTCTTCGAGCGTTTTCATTAGTCTCTTTTGGGAAAGTGGTGGTGACAGTTTATGTTAGGTGAAGATGAGTTGTGGATTCGAGCAAATAGAAACATATATAGGGATGATGGGGGACTAAGAGGTGTAGGGAATTTGATGGTCGGCTCAGTGAGTGCTTGGGGAGGGATTATGCGAGTGGGTAAGGACCTAGAAAAGGGGATCGTGATTGTAAATTATTCGAGAAAAGGATTGGTGACAGTGAGGACACTCTCTTTTGAATGGACAAACGGTTGGGTAATTATAGGATTTGTGAGAGATTCCCGAGGCTTAATAGGTTAGAATTTGATAAAGTAGCTTTGGTTGGCAACATGGTGGTGAAAGTGGATAATCGTTGGTCTGGTTCGTGGAAGTGGATAAATGGTGAGTTGGAGGAGTTGAAGTGGTCCCGTGGTTACACCGTTTTTAGGCTAAACGATAGGAATAGATGGTTTTGGTGGCTTGGGAAAACTGGGGAGTCACCTTAGAAGGTTTGCATATTTTTTCTGACGTCTTAAATGCGGAATGATCCCTGTGTGAAAGATTCTTCATGACAAAGGGGTTGACATCAATCCACCCTTTGCCCTTGTTGCGGTAACATCGAAGAAACTATCGATCACTGCTTCTTCTCATGTCACTCTAGCTTTTGCTCGTAGAACAATGTTTTCAAATGGTGGGGTCGGAACTTGACCCCTTCATTTTCCTTTGATGATTTGTTGAATGGATCAGACTTTTTTACTGCTTCGAGCTCTAAGAGTCACCTTTGGAAGACGGTATTGTGGATCACTCTTCATTTAATCTAAAAGCATTGAAATAATCGGGTGTTTTTGACGGACCGAATAATTAATTTAATCAACGTAAATCGATAAAATACAACATTATCACTTACTTATTGTCTTTTAAAAAAAAGATAGTTAATTAGTAATGAATTATTAATTGTTAGCAAAGCACGTAGCAAGAGGCCCTCGAGCCCCTCCAGCTTTATCTTACAAACCTTGGATTCTGGCCCCCCACCCTCTTCTCACTTGCATATATTTTACACTACTTTACCAACACAAATTTATATCAACTGACATGATATGATGTACAACTACCATTGCATAACATACAATCCAATTGATTAATCTCAGACCTACCATAAGATACATCCTGAAATTAATTATAACAAACCTTCTCTTCTGCCATTGAAATATTATAATAAAAACCATTGTATATAGGTGTGTTTCGGATTACTTATTTGAAACAACTTATATTTTTCTATAAAAGCATTTATCAACTTATTATAAGTCAGAAGAGTTAAACTTTTTTAAAAACTCCTTATTACCGATTTGACACCGGTATAAGTTATTTATCAAAACACTCAAAAATACTTATTACTGGTAATAAATTGTTTTTATAAAAAATCCCAAAAACCTTTTAAATGTGAAATAAAATATGAAAAAGGATTCATAAAATAAAACACAGTTTTTTTTTTCATTCAGCAGCTAAATTCCATTTAGCACCTGTTTGTTCTTATTGCAATATAAACATAATATAATCCAAATTTTTGAACTCTTTTTCAAATCCAAGATAATCTTATAACTCCATGTGCAATATGTACAAGCTCCTACTGTATAGTGTACAACTCAGTTCAGCTTTAGTATTCTGCATTTGGAGATTTTAGCTCTGGGAACTAAGAAAGGAGTGCATTCAGACACACTCTTAGCCATTTTCTGGAGAAAAATAAACCTAACTTTACCATTTCCTTTCTCTCTTTCTCTGTAACCCACCTCCAGCTCCACCATTGTTTCTTCAGAACATGATAATGGCTGCATGCGTTTCTATTAGGGTTTATCAAACAAGAATCTTGTTAGCTAAAACTCGCTCCATTCTTCAAAATAAAAATGGGTTTGTTTCAACTCTCACTCTCTTTTAAAAATCTACACTTTCTTGAACCCTTTGGTTTTTCCTCTATGAAAACCCCCCAAAGGATTATTTTCTTCTAAAGTCTGTAAAACCATCCACTGATTCCTTTCAAAACTCATTCTTTATACTTGTTTTTTTGGGTGCATTATGGGTTGTGTTGCTACAAAGTTAGAAGAAGAAGAGGAGGTGGTGACTATTTGCAGAGAGAGGAAGCATTTCTTGAAGTTAGCTGTAGACAGAAGGTATGCACTTGCAGAGGCTCATTTTAGGTATTGTCAATCAGTTTATGGGGTCTCAAAAGCTATAGACCTATTTGTAGATAGATATTCTTCAGCTTCTTCACCATTTCTCATCACTCTTCCACCACCATCTCCCCCAAAAGAAAACAAGATTGTCTCAAACCCTTTATTTCTTCAACAAAACCCTTCTGAAGAACCAACAAAAAAAGATCCCATTGCATGTGGTTCATGTTCTTGTTCCTCTTCTTCAACATGTTCAGAAGAAGATGAAGAGAAAGAAGACAAGTTTAAAAGAGAGAGAGAGGTAGACAGAGAGAGAGAAAGACAGCAGGAAGAGAGTTGTGGGTATTTCTATATGGGAATGGGAATGCAAATGCAAATGCCAATGCCAATGCCACATCCAGCTTCGACTATTCCATCAATGCCATCACCACAGAGGGAGTTTGGGTGGGATTTCTTTGACCCTTTTGTCACCATGAGGCCAGAGGTTATGAGTGGGTACAATCGTAATTCTGATGATGATTTGAGAGTAGTTAGGGAAGAAGAAGGAATACCAGAGTTAGAAGAAGAAGTGGAGAGAGTGGAAGAAGTGAAAACCAAGGTGGTGAGAAGTGAAGAGAAGGAGTGTGGCAAGCAAGAGGAAGGTTGTGGGGTTGAAGTGGGTTGTGCTAATGTGAGCCAGGGTGAACCACAAAAGGGTTTAACTGTCATTGATACACCTGAAAGAGGGAGAGAGTTGTTGGAAGTATTGAAAGACATTGAAGACTATTTTATCAGGATTTGTGATTCTGGGAAAGGCGTATCCAAGATGTTGGAATCTAACAGGATCCAGTTACAATCTGGTTTGGAGGAAATAAAAGGTTGGGGCTTTTTGGTCTTTTTTTTTCACATCATACATGCACACTATTGGTTCTCAATCAAATTCTACAGATTACTTGATAACTTGATTTGTTTTCTTATGTGATGAAGCTTCGTGTTTTATGCCATTTTTATCCTCAAAAAAGGTCACAGCTTAAATAAACTTTTTAACAACATATATGATTTATCTTATTTTGGCATGATTTAAATCATATGACAAAGACTCCACTGTCTATACAACTTTTTGGGCTAGAGTATTGAATTCTAATTTGAGAGGTGCTTGGTTTGAGTATCAAAAGTCAAATGTTAAAAGGTGGGGACTTTTTAGTCATCTCACACATGAAATGGTTGAATTCCAATCAGATATGTAGAGACATTTCTTCATCAACTTGATTCTTGACTTATGTGGTAAATTTTTTTACCTCTGATGAAGCTTGTGGTTTATGCCATTTTCTCTTCAGGACAAAGGTGTAAAAGACCAAAAAGGGAGTAAAAAGACCAAAAAGGGTACTTAATGAGTGTTGGTGTAGCTAATTTTGCATTCATCCATTTTCATTTTGTGGGGAAAAGTGAATGGATCCATAATCCCATGAAATTGCAACAATCCCTTGTTAAGTACAGATTAAATGATCATTTTATGTCTTTATGAAAGGGTATTTTTGGTATATCAATCATTCTTGCCTTGCATTCCCTTCCTGCTACTGGCCTCATCTTGTTTGGTGTTTCTAAAGTTGTCTTGTAATCATGCAGAAAACTCAACTAAACTCATTCAAGCAATCTCGCTAAGGTCAACATCTTATCGATCAACTACATCTAAGAGTCTTGTAGCATCGAACTCTAAAACAGCTTCCACGTGGACGGAGTTTAATAATGATCTGTTTGATGACGGAGGAGGGATGAATTCAGGAAGCCATTCCTTAACATTAGGAAGACTCTATGCTTGGGAAAAGAAGCTATATGAAGAAGTTAAGGTAACGCCTGCCATCTTAACCCCCCTTTGTCTGCCCTCTTTTACCAATGAGTATTTAAAGGGTCTGTTTGTTAGCAGCTTAATGAGACTCATGGCTTATTCAGTCAGCTATAAATGATTGTTTGGTAGTGGCTTATTGATATAGAAAGTGGCTTATTTGACAAGCTTCTAGGGGGGAGCTTTATGCAGAAAGTACAGTTTTTTACGAGCATGCCCTTCCCAATTATAAACACACTTCTTCTATCGATTAGAAAACCCTTCCAGATAAAAACTTTCCCAATTTATATAGACAGATTAATTCGCACAAACAGCTTTATTTATACAGAACTAAATGGAAAACCAACCAAACAACCTTAGCTAATAGTCAAACACGTAAGTCAAATGTTGCAATTTTTATGAGATGAGTATGTGTTTTTGCTTCAAGAAGTTGAGACATTTGCCTAATTCTTAGGCTGGAGATAATACTCGGAAACTGTACGAAAGAAAATGCAGCCAATTGAGGAATCAAGATGTGAAGGGAGACGATGGAGTCACGATCGACAAAACAAGGGCTGCAGTTAAGGACTTGTACAGCCGGATCTTGGTTGCGATTCGTAGTGCCGAATCAATCTCGGAAAGGATCGATAAACTCAGAGATGAAGAACTGCAGCCTCAAATCATTGAACTTTTACATGGGTAAGTACCAAATACTGACTGCTACAATTGCTTGTACAATTCAGCGGACTCATGCTTTAAATGGTTGTACTATATGACATAAAAGTGATATATGTATATGTATCTTGTGCAGTATGATGACCATGTGGCAGGTTATGTTGGAATCACATGAAATTCAAAACAAGATCATGTTTGAGGTCAAACTGTTTACCTGTCCAACATATGGGAAATTCTCAAACAACACTCATCGTCTCGCTACACTGCAGCTCCAGACTGAGCTTCAGAACTGGCGGACATGTTTTCGAGAGTATCTCACAGCACAAAAACAATACGTCGGAGCTCTTTACAGTTGGTTATCAAAGTTCATAGTCCCTGAAGTTGAATTATATTCAAAAAGTAGGAATACTTCTCAACCTTTTCAGACAATGAACGGTCCCCCATTGCTCATGATTTGCCAAGATTGGTTTAATTTTATGGATAAGTTGCCAGACAAATCGGTTTATTTTGCCATGAAAAGCTTCTCAAAAGATTTACACTCTCTGTGGACTCAACAAGGAAAGGAACAAGAGCAAAAGAGAAAAGTTGACAGCTTGTCCAAAGAACTCGATCGCAAGATTCTTGCTTTCCAGAAGACAGAAAACCGAGTTTTCGAAACAAAGATCCCAAACCTTGAGCTCTGTGAACTGGAAGTCGACCACCGAGCAGATTATTTGAAAGAAAGGAAAGATTATTTAGATGAGTTGAGAGCGAAGGTGGAACAAGAGAGAGGAAAACATCAAAGCTGTATGCAAGAAACACAGAGGATCACATTAAATGGATTCCAAACAGGGTTTTGTCGGGTTTTTGAGGCTTCAATAGAATTCGCAAAAGCTTCATTAAAGATGTATCGAGATCTTGTTAGCAACCATGAGGGTTCCCAGCAAGAAGGTGGCAGCAGATGACACAGGTTCTTGATTGTGTGTGTTGTTGTTGAAAGATTCTTGTTGGTAATTTGTAGTGATTTGTTGTACATTAGATTGTGTTCGAAGCCACTTGCTGAGACACAATTCATTTTAGAAGAATAGTTGGATTTGGTTAAGGTGATCAA
Organism: Cynara cardunculus var. scolymus; assembly: GCF_001531365.2. NCBI lineage: Eukaryota > Viridiplantae > Streptophyta > Magnoliopsida > Asterales > Asteraceae > Cynara > Cynara cardunculus. The sequence goes on from NC_037539.1 coordinate 39,309,542, forward strand.
GAAGTGATTTTTTCTTCTTGTGGGTAGATTTGATTGATGTTTGTTGCCCACAATTTTGCTTGTTAGAACTGGGATTTCCTAATTTCTTTCTATCTTTATTGAGTGCCAATACAGAAAGATGGAGATTCAAGTGGGCTGGAAGTAGTAATCTCTGTTTTTTGAAATAAAGCAGGGGTTTTTTGGAGTTGATTTCTGCATTGTATGGTTCGATTCATATTGGATTCAAAGAGATGGTAGAAAAACAGTACTCTTACACTTAGTGGGTCGATGGTTAACTGTTGAACTGCTCTCGGGGTCGCACCGTTGAAGCATTGGCTCACGGGTTTTTCTTACCGGATGGAGGGTAAACTGGTCAGTTTGGGTTTTCAAAAAGAGAGCCAAAGTTTCATTACAGCCTTTGGATGAAACATGATGGTAAAAACTAGGGAACGATATAATTGATGACAACAAAATATTTGACTAAAATGAGTGATATTTCTTGGTTTTTCATTGCAATATATATAAGCCATTGTATTTGTTGGTTTTTCATTGCAATACATATTGGAATAGAATAATTTCCGTGTTATCTTTCCTTACCTTGTGCCTTAACTTTAGGGACTTCCATATTTTTTTTCTTCTTAATTCCTGTATGGTATCAGAGAAGGTTAACCAAATGCACAAAACCCTAGCCGTTCGACAATCATGACCAGCGCCAGCGGCACTGAAGGTTCGGCTGGAAAGAAAAACGAAGGCGGACCAGACGTGAACTCCCCGCTGTATATTCATGCATCGGATTATCCGAAACAGATGCATGTCAACTAAACTCTTACCAACAACAATTATATGGATTGGTCTTAGAAGATCATGAATTTTTTCTCTTCGCCAAAAACAAGGTGGGTTTCATTGATGGGTCAATCAAGAAACCAGAGAAGGATTTAACTGACTATATGCTTTGGATGCGGTGTGATGCCATGGTGAAAGGTTGGCTAACGACTACGATGGAGAAAAAGATAAGATCCAGCGTAAAGTATGCCAACACCGCTTTCGAGATCTGGACCGATCTAAAGGAGCGTTTTGGAAAAGAAAGCACGGCGAGGGCATACAAATTGAAACAAACCCTATCGATGACACATCAGAATGGAGCCACCATTTCAGTCTACTACATCAAGTTGTGCAGCCTTTGGGATGAGATTGGGTCTGTGTTGCCGGTGCCCAAGTGTTCCTGCAACGGTTGTACATGCGACATYGGCAAAAAGGTAAGTGGGCTGAGAGAGAAAGAAAGACTCTATGAGTTCCTCATGGGTCTTGATAGGCACTTTTCCATGATCAAAACCCAAATACTCGCCGTGAATCCGTCAAACCCCTGTATAGATCCATGGGAATGCATACCACCTCGTGGCTGGGGACGAACGCCAGAGAGCTATATCAGTAGATAAGAAGCTGGCTACAGAAGCTGCTGCTTTCAAGGCTTTTGTATCGATACGACGAGAAGGAAACTAGAACCAAAAGCGTGACAAACCGACTCAAAAGGATGCCAAACGGGTTGACATGGTCGAGCATTGCACCTTCTGTGGAAATGATGGGCATTCATGAGACAGTTGCTTCAAACGGATAGGCTATCCAAAATGGTGGCTGGGAAACAAGAAACGTGAAGAAACAAAACCGAAAGCCGCCTTCATCGAACCTGGATGCAGCTCTTCCATTCCCGGACTAACCAACGAACAATATGAGTCTTTTTTGAAGCACTTTTCAGAAACGGGAAGTTCGGGTAAGAAGTTTACGCTTAAAAGACGTTTATGACAGGTAAAGCCGTAAAGGTAATGACAATGATTATTGGGTGGATGACTCAGGATCCACGGAGCCATGTTGGGCAATTGGGCCTTTTCATTCCTTTAGACGGATAAAGCCCGGCCCATTAATATTACAGAAAAGTCCACCATCGGCGGCGCCTGTCAAACGAATTTTCTTCGTTTCCGACACCTAAAACCCTGTCACAAACCCTAAAATTTTAATCAATGGCTGGAGGTCGATTCCGTGAGCTATTGAAGAAGTACGGCAAGGTTGCTCTCGGAGTACACTTTTCCGTCTCTGCCGCAAGCATCTCCGGGTTGTACGTTGCCATCAAGAACAACGTCGATGTTGAATCTGCTCTAGAAAAGGTTCGTTTCAAACAGCTTGAATCGATCCTAGAAAAAGTCGGTATGGGTGGACTAAAAGAAGAAGTAGAAGGGGAAGCTTCAAATATTCCTCAATCAAATCCGGAAGTGAAGCCGAGGAATCGGACGGCTGAGCTAGCGGCTTCGAGCGGTGGTGCACTGGCATTGGCTGTGCTATGTAATAAGGCTCTCTTCCCGGTTAGGGTTCCGATCACCATTGCTCTCACTCCTTCGATAGCTAGGTTTTTGGCAAGGAGACAGATAATTAAAAGCGGTGTATGATCATTTCTTTTCATCTCTAATAAAAATAGGTGCTTTATTACTAAAAATAGAGTGTTGTGAATTGCTGTTGTTAGAAAAAGATATGGAGTTTTGTTGGATGACAAAGTTGATGTTTTGTAAAAGATCTCTATGATGACTCTTCCGACTTGATTAGTCGATACTACTTGATTTCCTTAATTTGGACCCAGCGTTTGATTCTTTCTGTGCAACTGGATAAAAGTTGCTTTTACAACAAGTTACTTCAATTTGACCTGGGTTTTGATCATAGAAATATTCTTTTTGCTTACTACAACGCAACTATAGACATGGGGAGCCTTGGTGCACCATGGTCACCCTTAAAAGAGCACTTGATTGTCGAACACGGAACATCAACCACCAAAAATCGTCCCACTCAGGATCCATTTCGAAAGCTTATTGTAAGCTGATAGCTTTACATGATTCCAGTTAATGAAATACCGTAGTTTGACTTATATGTTGATTAGGCCTTAAGGAACCATATGAAGGTTAGTGGGTGAACAAGCCTATAGCTTGTGATAACATCAGGTTTGAGGAGTGCTTAAAGTATTGAAATTCAGTTCTGTTAATTATACGCTTTTATGTAACTATACAAAGGTTAGTGGGCAAAGCAAGCCCGAAGCTTGCGAAAAAGGTTAGGTTTTGAGCTTCTTTCATTAAGCTGTCTTGTATTTCAAAGTACAGTGGAGCTTTAATATCTAGCTGAGATGTTGATGAACAATGCAAGTTTCTATGTTTGCTAAAAGAAAGGAAAAGTAATATGCATGTTGGCAAATATGGTAATATATCTTGAAAAACTTATCAGTTTCTAGTTTTTCGTTATTCATACGTTAGGCTGCATTTTTTTCTAGTTTTTTTAATTAGAATTGATTTAGTACTTAGTTGGATGTTAGATTTGATGCTGACATGCATTATGATGTTTTGGATATACATTTTCTGTGGTCGGATGAACAATTATTACACGTTATTGATATGTTGATTACGGAAATGATAGATATTTGTCAACTTGTACCTAATAATAAGATTAGGTTTTGAGGAGTGCCTTGTATAGTCTTAAGGATCAGACATCAGTCTTGTAATGAAGTTGTTGCCCATGACATGATTTACCGTAGTTTATTAGAGAACCTGGTTGTCTTTGTTTACGGGCTTTGAATTCGCAATAAGTTTAGTTTATAAAATATATCATAATCCAAAGTGTTGCAGGACCTGAATATATTATTAAGAGTTTGATTAGGGATGTTCTAAGTGTTTACGTTTGCAAAGAAAATAAGGGAAGAGAACTGTGTACTGTTGGTTAATGTGGCACCACTCGTCTTTATGATACAGGGTTGCGTATAGTGTGAACCGTCCTTATCCCGCAGTAGATAAATGATAGGATCTGATAATTATTTGTTGTGGCAATTATTCAGGTTTTTATGTTATATCTTATTACAAGGGGAAGTCTCATGTATATAGAATACGTCATGGTAGAATAAAAAAGAAACAAGATTAAGTCAAACAGAATTGGATCACTTCAAATCATCTTGAAAGCCTAAATTGATGCCAAATATATCTAACGTTTATCATCTTTCTCTTCTAGGCTCTTCTTTGCCTATAATGAGATACCACCACATGTTACAATACATGAGAAAAAAGCTGTCTAGCTTTCCCCCGTAGAACAGGATACCATATTATAGCAGATTACATATTGAAACAAAGGAGCCATGTTGGACGTGCCTCCTAAGGATGTTGGACATATTGCTTTTCTCCATCCAGCCTTGCTTCTTCCGCAAACTTGCTTTAGAAGCTATACCTGGATCCCAAATACATGTAATATTTGACCGGATGCGTAGTTTAAGAGAACTGTTTGAATTTTAGTCAAATATAAAAAATAATCTCAATCTTCACCAAAAAATTTGTATTGATTACTGGCATGTAAAGCGAAAATTTTTAGATTGGCACATGCCATAAAGGGAAATGTTGCTTCTTTTCGGACATTCTGAAGAGGAAATTGTTGCATCTATCATGGTACTTAGGTGATCTAATTGTCAGTTCTTCATATTAAACTTATAAGGACTTGCACTAGTATAGGATGGTATGCAGGGATGTGTTACCATAACTGGGCCTATAATTCTCCTCTTTCTATTTTAATATTTTGTGCTTCTGTGGGGATGATTCTCGGACCAGCCCCTGCCTTAATAGCTCCAAATCTATTTCTGTTGGCTTTCTGAGTTATGAAACGGGTATTCTGCCGTTCAAGAAATTAGAGATCTAGGGGGTGCTTGGTTGGGGTACCAGGGGGTGAGGAATGGGGGTGAATGATGGTGCTTGGTTATTTTTAAATGCAATTAGTGAATGCTTAAAAATGGGTAATCATTCATACCCTAGTTAATTGGGGGAGTGACTTTTCATTCCCTGATATTCCATTTTTTTCATCATACTCATTCCCATAAACAGAATCCAGCACAACCCACCTAGTTTTTTAAGCTGGCATCCCCTTACATGCTCTGTTTTTGGTGGTGTATACAAAGTTTATTTAGTTAATTGTGGTAAACGTCAGTAAAATGTGCGCTTCCCAGATTGCTTGTTTCAGAAGAGTGAATTAGATTTTATCATTATATTTGCTATTTAGTTTGAAAATAAGGAGCGCACTTGTGAAAATGCAAACACCATCAAATTTTGCAGTTTCTTGCACTCACAACTATCAAACACGTCGATTGTATGCAAAACAATCATTACGTTTTTTTTTATTATAGGTTAAAAAGGGAAGAAATTGCAAACTTGATCATTTTTTATAAGAACAATAGTTCTTGTGCAACGAAATGATAAGAAAAATGATTGAAAACCTATCTATCTTTTTTCATCAACTTCTTTGTGATTTAGAGGATGTGAACTAGGAAGCAGACATGCTTTTTGCTTCTTGCTTGATCCCCATGCTTTGGGCTTGTAGTTCTTCAATGGTGTGGTCAGCATGCACATCCTATGCGACATTAATCTCATCCCCAAATTAGTGACCACAAATTCACACATATATGCAGACAGTAGAAAAGTGCAATTTATTGATAGAAAGAAAGGCATGTAGTTATTCTTACAGGCTACAGCAGACCATATGAAGCTAAAACATTGATGCTAATTAAGATGAATGAAGTTGAAAGGGCCTCAATCTTGTTTCAATGTTATCAACACTTAAAGAGAGCTTAGTTAAGGACTTGATAAATTGCATTGTAGTGGTACTGAGGCTTTGGTTGGTGGTTATGGAGGTGAGGATGGTGGTTATGGTGGTGATTGTGATGGTGGTGGTGGTGGTGATCCATGATCCCATGCCCATTTTCTGGTGCTTTTGTGGATGTTTCAGGCCACCCCTTTGATGGGTTTCTTGTTATCTCCAGCAGTGACTCCCTAACATGGTCAGCTTGCACCATTTCGCTATCCTTCCTCTGCTACAGCAAACACGCAAGGTTAGTAGTAAACTAAACTCTCATTTCACAATTCGTTTTAGTCATTTGCATTTTGTTTTGTAGGTTCTATTTGGTTACAACCCGATTTTGGGACACAAAAATGGTCAATTTTAAGTGGCTTTTTTTGTGCATCACCTCAACTTTGAAGACATTCAAAACCAAACATCTGAAGCTTGTAACATTGACATTTGTCAATTCCAGTCCTAGAGAGTTGAAGGCCTCCATCAACCTCACGAATCCTCCCATTTTGTGCTCGCAGAATACCTTCACGAAGAATTCGTTTCCATCTAACGACACCACTTCCACTTGTGGCTATGTAAACAAGAATAGAGAAGGTACGTTAGAGAAGTTCCCTCCCTAATCTATTTGAATTTGATAGCTGGGAACACTAGTTTTACCTCCATTTGTTGGCCTTTTTCATTAGCATCTTCGCTATCTTGATTATGTTTCGAGACTTCAATGGTACCGATGCCTGAATAAGCTTCCAATGGAGGCCCATTGACCAACATCCCATGGCCATTGCTATATCTACGCTTTCGGTTACTCCCATTGGCATGCATCACCTCTTGTTCAACGATGGTGCTTTGGTTATTGGTAGTACCTTCATCGTCCGAGTTCTCTTCCAACTCGTTTTGAAGCTCTTCCACTTGCCTTTTCAACTCCATCACATACTCGATTGCGTCCTTTAGAATCGAGGCTCTATCCAACTACCAAAATCGAACCATATGTTATATCGACTAGCTAGAAACACGGAACTGATAGCTAGTTATATGTTTGTTGCTATACCTTGGTGATTTTTGGTACTAAAGAACGAAGAGTATAAAGGCGATCATTGAGCTTCTTTCGTCTCTTACGCTCTGCCACGAGGTTCTTGGATTGTGGCTTGCCGTTTCTCCTTCGACATTTAGGATCGTCTTCTTCGTCATTCTGATCGCTACAATCAGAAACGGAGTCTGAACGGTTGATGTCATTATTATTATTAATGTTCCCTTGCTTCTTTGGGGCAATATTATTATTATTCTCTAAAGGGGGATCCATGAGATGTGGCTGCTGCTTTTGGTTCATAATTTGGCCTTGCAATGCCATATCGATCTCATGGTCAAATCCGACATTAATGTCTTGTGAATTAGGATCAAAAGGATCATCATGGTTGATGAACATGATGTTGGTATTGTCGGTGTTTCTGTCATGGTGATGGTCAGTACTGTAATTAAAGTGTTGTAAGAAGTTCATAGGATGAAGATCAGATGAGATGGTGTTGGCGTTATTATTAATATTATGGGGGGTTGTGAGATTGAGGTTTTCTAACATGGTAGCCGGAGAAATGGGTGGTTGGAAATGAGGATCTTTTTCGAGTACCAAGTAATCCTTGGATTCTCCATCGTCTAAACCATCCATGTTTACCGAAAAGCTCGACTCCATGTTAATATTATTATTGTTGGCATTCAACATTGGATGATGGTCCATCGGCGGCATGTTAAACACAGCCGTCACGAAATTGATTATGCTTTCGTCTTCAGATATCTACATACAAACAAACAAACATCATTAACTAAAACAAATAAACATCATTAACTAGGAATGTTAATGGAAATATTAATATAATTACTTGTTTAGATACGAAGAGTTCTACAAGTCCAATTGGAACAGGAACCAAAGCTTTAGTCCCAAGATTTTCCTGCAAAACCAGTACTCAAATTATAGTATTTTATATAAAATTATTTGAATAATTAATTAAATAATTAAAAAGAAGTGATTTAATTACCTGATCATCAGAGAAGTCAGAAGTGGAAAAGTTTAGCCATCTTGGCTGATTAGATATCATGGTTTGTCCATATGTTCTGAGTACCAATTAATAAAACCAGACTTAGACGTTGTTTGGTAATTGTTGAATGATTAAGTGGTCAGAATGATTAAAATGCTCTTATGATATAGTGTAAAATGAAATATAATTGTTTGGTAATTGTATACAATGAAATTAGGGCTTTTAATGATTAAAGGAGATCCATGATACAAAATCATTCAGAGGGTTTTAGAACCATTAAGAGACAAACTTTTATTTTGCCAAACAAGATTCACCTCTTAACGATTCAGAGGTTGCCTCTTAATGGAACTATTAAGAGGTAAACAAACAACTACTTAATGATGCCATTAATTAAGAGATGGAAGGTAATGAATTGAAGTACATACCCAGTAGAATCAAAAGGCATGGAAGAAGGTAAGAGGGAAAGCAGGTGGCAAGCATGGCTGGTTGGGTGTTGAAACAGCACATCTTTGCATTCAAACACCATTTCACCACCACCCTCATCATCCTCTCCACCACCACAGCTCCCAGAACAACAGCAATCCACCCATTCTATCCACCTATAAATACATACAATTTCTTTATATATGTATCAAGTATATACAGACACACCCTGATAATAAAATCAGGTTATGGAGGGATTTCCACCTTTGGATCAATCATAATTACAGTAATATTTACGTACCTTTGATCTTTACTTGGTTTCCAAAGCACACAATAATCCCAACTCTCAGGACCCACTATCGATCTTAGTCTTTCCATCATTTCTTGGACACCCTCCATAGCTACCAAAAACTAAAAACACAAAAACAACAAATTGTTAATTCGATTTTGTAACATTTTATATGTAAATGAACCCCCCCAAATCATATAATCAAGCTTACAAAATCAAGTGCAATTTGGATTCATGTGTTAGCAAATCAAATTTATGAATCTTTAATTATAGAATACATTGTAAACCAAGAAACCCTAAAGTTTTATTGTAATACAATCAAATATGGATCTTGAATTCAACAAAAGTACGTTTTTAGTTTCACCACTACTGAACTTAACTATGTGAATTCTTCATCTACTTCACACAGAAGCTCAAGAAAACCATCGTTTTGTACAAGTAGGAATGAATCTAAAGGATTTTCTCTCTCTCTCTCTCTCTCTATATATATATATATATATATATATATATAATTAGATTAGGTTAACAATGTTGATTAATTGAAGATGGAAAATTTAAGCATGAACATACGTACCGCTTAGGAAACTTGTATGATCACTTGGATGATGTTATGATATCCTGTTTTGACTGAAACAAATGTAGGGAATTGAAGGTAGTTAATCCAAAAGAGATGAAAGAAGATACAAAGTAGAAAGCACCAAAAGCAGGTGAGCTGGGGTTATATGTATATGTATATGTATCTTGTTTTTTTTTTGATAGGAATGGTTAACAAACAAGAAGATACCCACCTGATCATGTTCATCATCTTCAAATATGTTACGATCTCATGAACAGAAAATGAAGCAAATTGAAAGGAATGATTAGGGTTTGGGAAAGTAGGGTTTGATTTTATATGGAGAGTTAAGCAGATGTTTGTGTGGGTAGGTGAAATGTAGCTGATGCATGAAAGAAAGAGAGAGAGATCAAGAAACTAAGTTCTTTTGAGTAATTATGTGCTGTTAGGATGGGGGCAGCCCAGATTGCATGACCTAAGATGGCGTATAATTTACCTTTAACCACTTTTTTCTAATTCACTTTCTCTCTCTCTCTCTATATATATATATAAATTCGTGAATAATCTGTCACATCAATTCAAATATGAATCTTTAAATAGATTTTTTAAATGATTTATGTATGAATATTTCGTTCTTAATTATCTTCTTACAATATATAACATTTTTATTTGAACCTCCAATACTTGTAGTTAACACCATTCGTTTGGTTAACAAAAGATTCACTCTCTCTCTCTATATATGTATATATATATATATATATATGTGTGTGTGTGTGTAGGGGCCCATTCAAGGGAGAACTGATTAGTTTGTGGTAACTGTGAGATCCAATCTCAACCACAAATCAACGGATAAATTAAGAAATTAATAATTATGGTAGTTTGAGTTAAAATTATAATTAGAGGGCTTTTTAGGTATTTTTAAAAAACTCCTCTCTCCTCTCTCATCTCTCCGACCTCCAATCTCCGGCCTCCGGTGAATATTAATCCGACAGGTACCAAGTAATCACAAAGATACACAATGTGATACCCATTGTGATATATTGTGATACCATTATGATACCAACAATGATATCAACTCAAACCTTAAAAATAAAGATACACAATGTGATACCTATTGTAATACACAATGTGATACCCATCGTGATATGTTGTGATACCGATTTCACCGGAGGCCAGAGATTAGAGGTGGGAGAGATGAGAGAGGAGAAATGAGTTTTCAAAAAATACCTAATATGCCCTCTAATTATAATTTTAACTCAAACTACCATAATTATTAATTTTTTAATTTATCCGTTGATTTATGGTTGAGATTAGAACTCACAGTTACCACAAATTAATCAGTTCTCATTTGATTAGGCCCCTATATGTATATATATATATATATACGAGATGTTACCGTGTTACACATTAAGGGTATGTTCTATGTGATACATCAAAAATAAGGAAGAAGAGGACTGAGGGAATAAAGCAAACCTATGAAACACCCATTTTTTATGGTGGCCTAGGTTTAAAACGCTTAGCAAAAAGCTTGCATCAAGATTTTCAGTTTTTATGCTTCAAAAAACAGTACTCTATGCTTGTTGTGTTGTAATTAAGACTTTGATGTAAATAAATATTAAAATACTATATATATATATATATATATAGAGAGAGAGAGAGAGAGAGAGAGAGAGAAATATTTTGTTGTTAACCCTCATTAGCCAGTTAAATCTATCTATTTTTGGTGGTTTCAAGGATTCGATTTTGAATCTCAATAAGGGTACGCTAATACTTTTAGAGTTTTTTTTTTAAATAAATCGGTTACATTAAGAGATTCCATAATTATAGGAAAGATAAATATGGAGGTTATTTTGATAATTTTTAGTGATTCTAACTTTTTTTTCTAATTGTTGGTTTGCATGTACTCATTTCTTCTTCAACAATGGGCGAAATTTATTATGAATCTGCTTCACAAGTGAACATCAAGTTTTTATGTTTTCCGTTTCAAGATTATGTGTAACAGTACCATTCAAATGAACAAGTACCTTATTTCAAACAGTTTCATATATAAACATTAAGTAAAACAGGTTCATATATGATGAATAAGTATAACAAGTTCATATATGAATAGTTTGTGAACGAGGTTCACACATAAACCCTCTCACACATGTCTACCATTTTTTTTCCTGAAAATTGTTTTGTTTCACTGCTAAAGATTTCGATTTCAATTTCAATTTCAATATAGAATCTCAAAACGAACATGTTTTTCAAAGTGAATATGTTTCTTATGAACATGATTTTGTGTTCATACGTGAACATCTTTTCATGTTTAGTTTTGCACGTTTTGAGCATTGCTTCAAACAACTGCATCCCCTGCTCCATTTTCATCCGGCTTCCACCATAAATCACCGGCCTCCACTTCCTTCACCCATGTATCTCCTTTCTTCGCATACACACAAATCACATAAAGATGCAGTTTTGTAGATCGATATGATGATGGTTGAAGAAAACATAATCATCGATTTAATATAATTATACATATAACGTTGTAATTATCATAATTACCTTTCAACACGTATTTCTATAATTATCCTCCAAGAATAATTATATCCATGATCAACTTGATTTAATCCGAGTTTTACAAATGGAGACAAACGTATTCTATGTGTGTGACCTTATAGGTTTACATAATCCATGATAGTATTCATGTATGACACGTGTCGTAGGCATATAATAACTTGCACATTTCATTCTAATATAAATGTGTCCTCAAATTAGTATAAAATTTAAGAAATAGTAAAAGGACTTGATGTCCCTTGTTTAGTTGAACTTAGTGGATTTATTTTGACAGCAACCAATATTAAACAAAAATGCATAGAGACCAAGAACATCAACAAACCATAAGGACCTAAAACATCAACTTGCTCTTTATAAAAAAATTAAAAACTAATTTTTATGTATGAAGTATTGTTTATCAATGCATATTACTTAAAATTTAAAATTACAAATAAATTGTACGTAGATACAACTTATTAAAGCTTCATTTTGAATTTGTATGACTAACTGCAGATAAATATAATCAAATACAAATAAACATAATCAAATATAGAATAAACATCTCATTTTAAATAAAAAAATCTAAAATATAATTAGGATAATTATTGAGTTCTAACATAAT